>NC_142797.1:85535400-85616604 GCF_049724085.1 Artemia sp. Qi Xiang Cuo
CGTTGGGTCTTTGAAACCCTCTAAGCACTGTACCATTAAATGTCTGCTGTTCGCAGTGTCTCTAGGCTAGGCTCTTTGGTATTAGGTATATTTTTACTAAATCACATCATCCTAATTTGTCGTCTTCTCTAAAAATGATATATTATGACCTCAACAGAGAGTTTAGTTCATGTGAATGTAATGATTTTTGACTCGATTGATTTTACAGTGCAAATATTTGACAACTGTTAACCTTTATTTGTAGTTTTTTTATATATAAGATCCTTCATGCTCGGATTGAATATTTAATATTATTTCAATCAAGCAATTCGTGTTTAGTAATCTTTATACCAATAGATATAGCAAAAGAATCAGATTTTACGCTGATTTCAAATATATAAGTTTTATCTAATCTTACCCATCAAAAGTACGCACCGGAGAAAGTGTGCCTTATTTTCGAAAAAAAAGGGAAAACCCTCCTAAGGGTCATAGAACCTTAATGAAAATCACATCATCAGATTCGGTGTATTAGAGATTCTGATTGTAGAGGCTTCAAGCTTCTATCTGCAAAAATGTGGAACTCTATTTTTTGCCAGAAGACTTATCAAATAGGAGGGGGTAGTTGTTTGTTTTTTCCCCAGGTGTGGTTGTGTTGACCCACTTTTCCTAGTCTTGTGTAGAAATTTTTGTAAAATATCATATTACAATGGATCTTGAAAGTAAAATTTTTATTATTTTATTTATTATAAGTTTGATAATATATTTTTTTACTTTATCTGGAATTTTTTTTAAGTTTTTTATTTTTTAATGTTTTTTTTTTCATTTTTTATGATTGGTTCTAAAAAAAAGAATTTTCATTTATTAATTTAATAAATTATTGAATAAATAGAACTATTATTATTGTTTTTTTTACGATGACGTAGTATTTAATGATGTACCAGTCATATGCAGGACAAACAATTGTAAAGCAATTGTAACCATCGGGTTAAACTTTGGAGTTGTGTGCTATGTAATAAAAAAAAAATGCTGTAAGTGAGATAAGATTTTTGCTATGGTGGCTCTAGCCTCTTGTGCCCGGGGCACTATTTTGATTTCTGGGGCCAGTGCCCCCTCTCTCCTTCCCTTAAAACCACCTCTAGGTTTTTGAAAGAAGGGATGCTTCTGATTGATATAAGACCTGACCTTTTAAGTTGAAAAGCTATTTAACCAAATAGGAAACTAATATTACCACACTTGTTTGAGAAATTGCAGGATTTAACTGATCCTGGAGATTTTTCACTGGCATTAGGAAGAAGATTGAAAACCTTATTATTATGGTTCCAGAGTGCCCTTTTTTGGAGCACTCTGGTTCTTTACTGAAAACCAATTTTATTTGGTTCGGGCACTTTGCTAAAAACCAATTTTATTACAAATATTATCTTTTTACTTAATATTGAACATAAACATTAAAATTATAGTAAATTTTTTAACTGATGAACTTTCAACAATTAATATCATTATATATCAAATATTAAGTTTATTTTAATAATTCTTTCTAAATTTGTTCAAGACGAATATAGTTCACTGCAAACATGAGTTTGGACACTGCCCCCTTCCTTAACTGTTAAAACCAAAAGTCTACTGTGTCATTGGCGCTTTGCTGAAAACGAATTATATTATAAATATTTTCTTTTCCAGTTCTTGCAGCATTGAAAATAAAAATAAATTATAGTCAAATAAATTCTTGAACTGATGGACCTTTCAATAATTAATATCTTTATTCATCAAATATTAAATTTGATGTTGTTTATACCGTCCAAGACTCGTCAAGACCCATATAGTTTTCAGTAAAGCGCCAATGACGCAGTAAGTTTTAGACTTATAGTGAGATAAGGAGGCGATACCCAAACTCTTGTTTGTTGTGATTTTTGCTCGTTTCAATATTGAATTGCATATTCAATTGAAGTTTCACTCGTTTTAAGATTTATTTATTCATTTACATTACTATCTATTATATTTTTATTTTTATTTATTTTTTATTTAATTTATTTTAGTGTTATTTTTCATTAATAATTCAATATCAAAAAATTTTTTTTAATTTAAATATTGATTTTAATATTAAATCTAATCATTGCTCACTTTAATATTTATTTATAAAATTATATTATCAATTATTTTTTTTTCTTATTTTGTTTCGATATTTAATTTATGTTCTTTTTCTATTTAATTTATTATTTAATAATGTTTTCTTGTCTTGTAGATTTTTTAATTTAAAAGAAGATTTTTACTTAATATCAAAAATTTAAAATTCAATTTTATTTAATTTTAAAAACTTTTTTTTTAGAAAGGTTTTTTTTTTAATTTTTTTTTTTTTTTTTTCTAATTTTTTATATTTTAAATTTATTTTTTTTCAATATAAAGATGAAAAAATTAAAATTTTAATAAAAGTATAAAAACTTTTATAAAAGTAACAATATAAAAGCGAAAAAATTGGTTTGTGTGAACCTCGGAGTTTTTATTATCTTTTGTTTGAGCTATTTTTAACAAACTGGCTATCTCAAATTTTTATACAATGGGTTTGGGGAAAAAAGGGCGTGGTGGAGGTTTAATTGCCATTCATTCTCTTTTGAATCTTTAGAAGTGAGCTAGAACTTCCTGTATTCAATCAAATGAACCCTCTCTGAAGTTTATATGAGCATCCTTTCGATAAGAACCATATATACCCCCAGAGTATAACTTAAAACGCCAATCCCTGGGGGTTGTGTCTTTAAAGAACTAAAGAAGTTTTTTTAAAGAACTAAAAAACTTTAGCGTAAAGAACGAGGGGTTGAGGCGAGAGAATCTCCTTCATATTCATAATTATTTCTGTCCGTTTCAAGCTTTAATGTTGCTCCTTACTTCCAGTTGAAAGAACTTGTTTTTTCTATTTACTCTCGACAAGGAATGTAACTGAATATATTTTCTATAATTCACATATTATAGAAATTCACTGTATATATATGTTATAACAGTAAGATCACGACTGATGATTTTTGGCACTTCATTCTCGGCGCGTGCAAACAGGTCCTCCCATTTAGTCTGACATTAGTGGATTAGTGTGGATCTCTCAATCACTGAAAAATGGTATAAATTTGTATTATTGGTAATTGCGAAAGCAGAAAAAACTTGGTGAGCCGGATTTTTTGGCGAAATCGTGCATATTATGAAGTGAATTTAAGAATCAGAAAATCAAGACATACCTATCAAGGAAAATAAACTAGCAAGTAATTATTTTAGTTTTAGTAGTTTAAACATTTGATTAATTTTTTATTATAAAAACGGTTCAAAATTTTAAAAACTTGTGTTTAATTATCTCCTTAATGAGCTCCTCAGTACTACAGACAATAAAATCAAACCAATATCAATAAACATATGTGAAAAAAGGGAAGTAATTATATTTAATTTAGCTGCAAGTCTGCATTCATGTCTACCACGTCATTTTACTTTCAGAAACAAATGATAAAACTTTGGAATTTAAATATCAATGCAAAGCGTCAAATTTCATAATCTAATGTCATCATGGTATGGTATTGTTCAAATAAAACTTATTTTTAACTGGGTTACCGTTGTAAATTCATTCTTTGTTTTTTCTTTTCATTCTTAAACCAATTCTACAAGTAATGCAAAACGATAAAGTTTGACTCTTACTCACAACTTTATTTATTAGAAGAATAACACACTTTAGCGAAAAGAGCAAGGCGTTGAGGCCTTGCTTTTCATATACGGAATAATTTCTGTTTGTTTTAAGTTTCAATATTGCTCCTTACTTCCAATTAACAGAACTTGTTTTTATTTAATAAAAATAAAAAAAGCAGTAGCAACAGTAGTGATACAACTTATGTATCCTAAAGAATAAAAATTCAAAGCAATGGAATTCAGTCGGATCCATGAACCGAAGGCAAAGTCGTCTTCTGAAATAAAGTTTGACTGCAAAATTAGTCCCGATGGCTTACGTATCCGCAAACGTTTCACATTTTTGGCTGCTAGTCCTGACGGCTTTTTACGGGGCCCATCTGGTTAAAACGAAATAAGGCCCGCAATAATTATCGGTTGGTATTGTCCGCGGGTACATTTGGTAAGGTTGATTTTTTTTGGCGAGGGGGCGGGGGGCCACGGGGGACTTGGTCCGCAAGTGGGAATACACCGGAGGGGATTTTTCAGGGGGATGCGTCTAGGCCCTTCTTAAATAGCTCAAATGTTTTATTTTTCTGCTAATGGACCTTTTATCTTCAAAAAAGGGAAAATATATGCGTCACACGAGTCACCTCGAGTCACAAGCCCCAGTCCTTAAGACTGAAACTCTTTTTCCTGGAAAGAAGGTGCTTCTCACTCTTTCCCACTGAGAGCTGATTACAATAGCGTACAAGAGAAGCAGTAACAGAGAGATTTATGAACTTTTTTCGTGAGAATTAGCAGCAAGGATGTGCCACATAAAAACTGCAATATTTCTCTTGCAGTTTTTATGTGGCACATCCTTGCCAGTTTGGTGGTAATTATCTTTAAGTTTTTTTCAGTCTTAATTTAACACAAATTTAAAGTAAGGGAAAAGCAAAAAATTAAAACTAACAGAAATTATCCGTAAGTGAGGGGGGGAGTGGCAGGCCCTTACTCAAACCACGCGCGTGAATAAATATTATTAATGTAAATAAAAAAGCTTCTCATTCAAATACAACTGTCCGCATGTTTAATAAGTATTTTTTTTATCAGAATTTTAAAAAAAAATTAAATATTAATATAAATTAGCTAGGGTTGGGATGGGACAGCCCCCGTCATATGTGGAATAATTTCTGTTCGTTTTAATTTTTCATGTTGCTGTTTAACTTCAGTTGAAAAAACTTGTTTTTCATTTTAATATCTGATTGTTTTTCAAATCATACCAGGAAACCCCCTTTACTCTGTAAACCTCCATGCCTTCTTAAAACCAGAACATAATTATCACTTTAATGAAAAAAAATACATTTTAAACGTTATCACTTTTTTTACTTTAATAAATAAAAAAATATTAAAACTTCAAGGAATAAATGTCATTATATGTACATTTGATATATTTATTATCCATACAGCAGTACAATAATTACACAACAATCTACTAATCCTCAAAAAGGCTCCATGGCATGTATTAGGGAAATTATGAAACAAATCTCATAACATCAAACATTTAAACACTCAATATTCAAAGCATTTGCTTTATAAAAATGGAGCAGGGCCGTATCCAAGATTTTTGTTCGGGGGGGGGGGCATCCAATTTTTTTCCCGGTTTATGTTTATAAAAAACTCGAGCAAAATAAAATGAGATCTAGAATAATATTCCACCACGTGCTAACCCGGACGCGTCCACTAGGCATACTTTCTGATCTTGAAGTGTAATTTTTTTTCTTTTCTTTTCTTTAGTAACGCAAAAACAATGCAAGTATTTACATACAGTTAAATACTACAAGCGATTTTTTTTTTTTTGAGACAGCAAAAACAGTTAACGCAAAAAGAAGCCAAATAGTAGAAGTAGTCTATATATATATATATTTTTTTTAGCTAAAAGTAAGGGGGATTATCTATAAAACGAAATCCAGGTGACGATTTTTCTTCCCTGCAAAAATGTCGATGACCTTGTCGGGGCAGATGTCAACGTCCCTATGGACTACAAGGAGGGCTAAGCCACTCAATTGTTCTTCTCCTGTTGAATTTCTCAGCCAGGTTTTGAGCCTTCTGAGTGTAGATAAACTTCTTTCCGGAGTAGCAGTGCTAACAGGTAACGTCGCAAGAACAGCCAGAAGAAGAATGCATTTGGAAAAAAGGTGGCGTCACATGCCTGAAGCGAAGACACAGCACAAGTAGGTCTCTTTGATACCGGAACATTTAAATTTAAATTTAGGGGTCATAGTGTTAACACAGTACCTTGTCCGATGTGTGGGAAAGATGATGAGGATATTTTTCATTTTTTGGGGAATTGTAAGGAATTTGCGGATCAGAAAAATGAGTGTTTTTCGTTAGGGCTGATATATCGTGAAATATTTATCTCTTTATAAATGTTTTCGTGAATATTCATATATAAGAACGTTTTTTATTTTTTATTTATTTGTTTTTTTTTGTTAGTTTTTAATATGTATATGTTCTGTATTTTTACTATGGACTGACTAATTTTCCTTTAAATAAATACATATAATAAATTGTAAAACTACAAGACACACAATACATATTATGTTTATTTCAGATATCGAATAATAGGATCCCGTAGAAAACACCTGAACCTATATAATATATAAAACTTTATAGATGGCGTTGGCTGTTTTTCTCGGATATTAACTTCAAATCTCTTACTTCTAGTTAAATTTATTAACTCATTAAGTTTCGTCTCACATTTAAGCCTATTTTATTTTTTTAACTAATAAAGTTAATTATAAGGTTAACTATTAGCCAATATCAACATTTGAGGATTTAATTTTGAGCTCATTGAATTAAGCAATTAAAGAATTGAACCATACCAAAACTGAGTCTCATACATAGCTAGTGACTAATTTGAATATCCAAGGTTTGAAATTGACTGTTTGAACATTGTCTTAAGTAAGAATAATGACTAGGTAATAACTATTTTCAATTGATTAATCTGAATAATTCTAAGTAACAATTAAAAATTTCATATATGATAAATGAACTTTGATATTCTTTCTGCCCAAAATATGGGAAGTCAAGCCTACCTCATATAAAGTATATTTGCCTCTATAAATATGATCAGGGTGTTAAGTACCCAGGACAAATACTGTAAAAAGTGTTAACGATAGGATTTTTAGGTTGTTGGTTTAATTTATAATGTTCTCATTTTTTCTTTTCTCAAAAAGGTAATTTTAAATTTTTTATACTGTTTGTTTTAATAATAAATACTATTAGATTTTGTTTTGAAAAAATTTTTAATTAATTTAATTATGTAATTTATTATTTTTAATATTTAATCAGTAAATTGATTTCGTAATTTCTTGTTCGATGGAAAAGTATGTGCAGTCTTTACCAATATTAAGACAAACATTCCTCATCTGATAACTCATTTTTTAAAAAAAAGTTATTAGATACACCTTTTTGTTTCTTGCACGAAGCTGTATTCTAACAACTATGAAGTCTTGATAAAGGCATCATTTTGGGGATGGATGGGGCAATAATTATCTCCCATTAGGATTTGAACAATACCTTTTTTTGACATTTTCATAAAAAAATACAATTTTTTAGCATTGTCGTCGAAAATAAAATGACAAAACATGCAAGGCAATCTTAATGGTTTGAATAGGAAAACATGATATTACATTCTTTCATCTGAGAGAGAACATGAATCATCAGCAATTATTTGAAAATACCTAAAAAAAATGGTCGAAAAATCCAGGAAAAGCCACGCCTTTATATTTTCCTAGGAGATGGTAAGCCCTCACTCTATCTGATGGATCACTTTCAATCATGATTTTCAATACTTACTAAAAGTTGATTTAATAATTTTTTTTTTACAGTTAAATGATAATTAATTTTTAACTAAAAACTATTTAAAAATTTATGAAATTAAAAATAAGAAAAAAAAAAATTAAAGTTATATATTTTTATATAGAATGTAAAAAAAAAACAAACATCATTAAATTTCATTTCAATAAATAGACATTAATAAACACACAAATATATTATTACAATTATTGATATAAAAAACTCTTAGAGTTTTTACCAGTTATCAATTAAATAAAATTATTTATTATTATTATTATCTACAAAAGTATAAATATCATTAAATGACTGTATTAACAAAAAACACACTACCATCCTATTAAGATTAAACAAAAAATACATAAATAAAACACCAACTACACTCGAACTTAAATTTGATTGAATGTAAAAATAGGCTTGTATGAGACAAAATTTTTTACATAAATGTTCCATATGGGTGGGCAACATCGGTCTTCCCCTTAAAGATTCAGCCCATTTTGTTATTTGGTAACAGATGGTCTTAAATTCTGGACAAAACAACAAAGAAAAAGAGAAGAAAAGTCACAGAAATTGAACCCAGATTTTGAAGTTTTCCAAGCGCCATCGGAACGGCTTGGGTTCAGCGTAAAAACAGTACGTACGACTGGCTTCATAGGAAGCTATAGTGGTGACAGCGGTCAAGTATAGTTCTGACACACGGGCGCTTAGGAAGGCGGAGTAGGATTAGTTAGATGTCTGCCTGAGGAATTGTCAATGGATAGTATTGGGTTCCCGTTTCACTGACTATTTCAAACTGTAAGCTTTACGACAATTAAGTTTCTATCCCATCCTCTATGTTGGTCTTAGGTACCTTGGCAACTGCAATAAGTTGTTAGTAGTATTTCTGTGAGATAGCGGAGTGGTAGCTGTGACCTTTTGCGACTCATGCCTTTCTGAATTTTTTTCGAGAATTTTTGAATTTTTTTAATAAAATCAAGCGCGTCTTTGGATAGTTTTTTTTTTTTGTCAAAGTGACGTATGTGGGAACTAAGGGCAAGCTGAGAGATCATCACTTTCAAACTTTGAAAGGGGCTCTTTCGATTAGAAATTGAAAAGATTAGTGCACTTTTTAATAGTCGAAAGTGATTGAGGGGTAACCAGCCCCCCCATGCCCATCATTTTCAAAAACACATCCAATCAAAATTTTGAGATAGCCCGGTTGCTCAGTATAGTTAAAAGGTTCGGAAATTAGGTCTTTGAGGATGACACCCCCCCCCCCTACAGCCCTTTGGGAAAGGGGGGTAATTTCGTCCAGGGGGTCATTTAATTTTTTTTATATAAATTGGTCGTATACGCATCAGAGGGGGGGGCATTGGATTGGTAATAATAAGTTCCCTTTTTAAGAGTCAAAGTTATCAAAGGGCAGCGTAATTGCGGTGCATAATTAAACAGCTGTGTGGGCACAATGTTTTTTTTCTTTGCTATTTTTTATTTTGTTTTTTAGACGATGACACTTCTTATTGTAGGAGTTGTCTTAGAAACTTCGAAAGGGCTCATTGCCCAAATATATCCAGTCAAAATTTTGAGATAATCATTTGAGACAATCTTTTGATGTACCTATTGGTATCAAAATTCTGTTTTTTAGAGTTTCGGTTACCATTGAGCCGGGTCGCTCCTTACTTACAGTTCGTTACCATTGGTACGAAGATTCCACAAAGAACCTTTAGGTAATCTAGGCCTGCATAGGCCCTAGAGCAAGGTCTGCAAGTTAGGAATTCATTAACTGTTAACGCATAGTATATATTATTGAGAAAGTTATTCATGTTTTACCTTTACTTTCCCAATAGACCAAGGTAATTCAGATAATCCTATCAGAGAAGGGTGAGGGTAGTATTGAACTAAATCAAACATGTGGTGTATACGTACTGTTACTAGGTCATAGGTCAGGAATGACTCAGTATCTGAATTTGTACCCTTCAGGACCTGATAATGGAGATTATGAATTGACCATAGAGTTAATATTTGAACGCTACTGCTACTACTACTACTACACTAACTTCGACTACTACAACTACCACCGCTACTACTATGTCAGCCACTGCACTCAGATTGACATATTGATGATAAATTTAAAGTAAACCAAACGACACTTTGCGCAGGCACATTGTCAAAAAAGCTTATCTCCAGAATGGATTCGAGTTTTTAAGTTGAATCATTCAGACAATCCTTAGAGAGTAAGATCAATTGATCAACAGTTACTATGTGCACTCTACTACTAATGCTACTCCAACTTATACATGTGCTTCTGCAACTAATTCTGCTACTTAGACTACTACCTCTATTCCAACTACATTTCGGGGTAAGAGTATTAAGATGGAAATCACAAAAGTATATAAATATACAGGTTATCAAAATAAAATATAAGCAATATTATAGCAACAGGTTATTTTATTCAGTTGAAACTTCCAGGACTTGATAAGAAGGATGTTCAAACTACAAAAAGACAATACATATGATATTGGTAATTCTAATTCAGTGACTTTAACTAATTACACTAATAGTAATAAGGTGAAACTCCTTGTAAAAGTTTAGGGAGTTTTCCAATTAAACAGAAAAAACTAGAGTATATGTATGTATGTTTTCAAAATGGCATCCTAGAAATATCATAGGCAGCGCCACTCTATAATAGCTAGAAATATCATTGAAACTTTTGCTTGATTTTTTCATTGCTAGATTCACTAGTTATCTTGTTGAGCTTATTGACTCTGACCTCAAGCTGAAATATCTGACTGAGGGGATTTAACTTTTAATCCTGTTTAGATTACTGGGTAGATTAAAAGTGTTTGTTAATGACACAAATGGGACATCAAATGAAATCAGAGCGCAATTACAAAAATGGGATGGGTTTTAACGAAACCTGTAATGAAAACAAATTTACCCTTGAT
Source organism: Artemia sp. Qi Xiang Cuo (assembly GCF_049724085.1). NCBI lineage: Eukaryota > Metazoa > Arthropoda > Branchiopoda > Anostraca > Artemiidae > Artemia > Artemia sp. Qi Xiang Cuo. The sequence continues at coordinate 85,545,774 of NC_142797.1, forward strand.
CTTAGACGCATATATGTCTGACTCTTAATGGGACGTGGCTGCTCAGATTATATATTCCTAAGAAGAAAAAATTAAAAGGGTGGATGGTCTTTGATACCTTAGATGAGACTTCTTTGTTCCCTCTTGTGTGCAGTTTTGTTCCTAATCCAAATTTTTAGTTTTTATAATAACCTGATTTTTTTAAATAATTGTTGAAATTAAAGTCTATTTGCCGATTTTTGCCAGAAGGAGATAAAATATTAGATCTTAGTTTATATTTTTGTGAAATGCATAAAAAAAAGGACAGGCCTATATCATTTAAACTGAATAAGAATTTGTGAAAAAAGCTCGGTTCAACGCTGTTCAAAGTCATTGAAGATGTGTGAAAATAAGCTTCGTGCGCTTGACATTCTTGAAGTCCTTTTTGACAACCTTTGTCCAGAATTGATTTGTGACCGAGTTCTTCCATATTTGGTAAGCCTTTTATCGTTGTCTATCTTTCTCTTTTTTTCAAAACACTTCGAACTTGAAAAATTCAGCTGTAATTTCTTTTATATTAACATTATGTTCTTTGTTTCTTCCCGTGAAAATTAAGAATGACTAAGTGTAAAAAAAAAAAAAAAAAAAAAAAAAAAAAAAAAAAAAAAAAAAAAACTTTAACTTTGTGGATGGCCAGAATTATTTGAGCACAAATGGATCTTATTATTGACGATGTTTTATTGATTATTATGATATTGATCATATAAAATAAAAGCTTGACATTCTGAGTGAAAATGAGAGAAAAAAAATATTGTTTTAGTTCCAGCGTACGCTTAAGGATATACGAGCCAAAAATGTCTTTAATATTATTCTTATCATTCTAATTTGTTTTTACAGTTGGCGACTTTCTTTCTTACTTAAATTTATTGAAATTGTTTAAGTCCTCTGTATTTTATTTTTTTCATTTTATTCCGTATTTTATTTTTTATTTTTGTTATTGTTTTTTTGGTTTATGTACATTAATATAATAAAGTATAAATTTTTATCTGCTTTATCTGATTTTCGTTTTTTATTAAATAGTAAAATTTAAACCGGTGTCTCTCTCACTACATCTGAACTGTTTTCTCTTAAAATAATGTTTTTTTATTCTCTCTTATTATTAACTTCTTTTACTGAGGTTTTTGTTCTGATTAATCATGATTCTCGATCCTTAGTCACTTATTTTGAAAATTCTTTTAATTAATTTTTTTAAATTAAAAGTTTTAAATTATCAAATAATTAAATTTGAAATCATTCTATATTTAAATGGAACATCTTCTTTTAAAATCAAAGATATGTTGGGAAACTATTATCTGTAGCTACTCACTTCTTAAGGTCTTAACTAGACTTGGGCCTGTACATTTGAGTAACATAGGTTTGTTTTTTCATCATTTTATGGAAACGCTTGATATTCCAAAATTTATCAATAAATGTTATTCAACATTTCAGTCTCTTTTAGCAAAATTATCAGTTTTATGTCTTAAGAGAATACTCACCCTCAGCTATAACTTGTTTACTATTTATTGGTTCCATGTTAAGTACTTAATATTTTTTACGTGAATTTCTTTGTTATTTTTGCCTGGTATTTGGTTTTTAGTTCTTAGGTCTATTGATTATTCTTTATTTTGTATTTTGTTTTAGTTTTTGTAATATTTGAGAGAAGCACATAATCTTTTGAATATTTATTAATATTCTATTTTATTATTATACATTTATAAGTTTTTTTATTCCTATAGAATTATAATGCCTAGTAACTGGAATTTACATATCGACATCGCTTGTTCGTTTTCGCTCTGAAAAATTTTCCTCTTTCTCTTGTAACAAACTTTATAAAGAGGTATTTAGTTGTATTGTCTCGCTTTGCTGATTTATTTATAATATTGAAAAATTTTTATATTAATTTACACCTTTATCAATTATCTTCTGGAAATTATTAGACATTTTTTTAAGAATTTTTTCAAATTTTTATATAACAATTCAAATTTAACGTATTATATAATTCTTTTTTTCTTTTTTTTTTAAGTTTATACTGGCTCGTGAAAGAAATCCAGTTGTAAGGTGAAGGACAGTGAAGACGCTTATAAAAGTCCTTTGCTCAATTGACCAGCTACGCTGACTGGACAGGAATATCTTCCCGGATTATATTTTGCCAGAACTCGCTCAGGCATGTACCGCTCAATCAATCTCATTTTATTATATGAAGATGATTTAGAAGCAGTATTAAATGTATAAATATTAAGAATAAAATAGAAAATCATGTAATTTAACGCAATTTAAGGATATTGAATATAAAAAGTGTAAAGGAAAATGTCTCCGAAAGAGTTCGTAACAAAGGATCCAATTGACATTGGAACTTAATAGGGTCGCGTTAGAGTGATGCTTGGCATAATTTGCATCGGAGAAGCTTGTGCAGCTATGTGCAGCTAGGCCTTAGACGATTCGGTAGTGCAATGTATTGTTAGTGGTGTTAGTAGTGGTATGCTCATATAGGCAACAAAAATTGCCAGTATTCTCGAAATTGCTATTGTATTTCTTTCGGCCACAACTTTCTAATTCAATCTTGGGATTGAATGAATCTAATAATCTTAATCAATTTTTAAAATCAATCTAATTTGATTAATCTGACTTGGCACTACTATGAATATTAGTATTAATAGTTAGTTGCACGTGACAGGTGACAGGAATAGCTCGTATTCACTAAAATATTATACATCTTTCGGCCATACACTAATATAAATGTTATACACTAAAATATTATAAAATATTATACATTAGGCGACAAAAATTGCTAGTATTCTCGAAATTGCTATGTATTTCTTTCAAATCAAGCTCATTTATCCAATCCAATTAATTAAAAATTAATCTTATTTACTTTAATTCAATCAATCAAGCCATATTCAATCAAAATACACTTTAACTTAATCATATTCAGTAGATTATTTCTATGACCACACTGGCTAAGAAAGACAGAACAATAACATGTAAGAAAAGATAACATGTTAATATCATGTTTTATGCCGTTAACAGTTAAAACTTATCTTGGGTGTGAATTTATAATTCCTCTGGAGGGAAGTGGCAAAACGCACTGGTTATGGCGTTTTCGGTAGCGAAGGACTATCAAAACCTACTACTAGGCAAGTTTTTTTGATAATTTTGTCTATTTTGTGAATAATATTGTTTTGAGTGTGCTAAATATTTGCCCCTTTTCAATATTTGGGTAAGTGGATATAAATTGTTTGTGTTAGTATATTGGTATCTAAGAGCAGAGGAAACAGAAAGATTTCCAAATAGAGTCTTTCCAAAAATTTCTAGTAATTTGGGAGTTCAATATTTGTTGACTTTTGACAGTTCAATGTTTCGGAGGTGAGAATATATAGTTTGTGTTAATATGCTGCAATCAAAGAGATGAGACAATAGAGAGGTTTCCAAAATAATGAGGTTTCAGTAGATTCTATTAACTTTGCCTTAAATATTCGCTGGCCTTGGTCTGTTCAATATTGGCGTAGGTGGAAATATATAGTTTATGTCAGTATACGGTCATCAGAGACAGGAGATAATTGAGAGGCTTCAGTAGATTCTGTTAACTTAGCCTTAAATATTTGTTGGTCTTGGCCTATTAAATGCTTGAGTAGTTTTAAATATACAGTTATTTTATTATATTTTTATAAAAAAAGAGATAATAGAGAAGCTTTCAAAACTGACAAGGTGGTGAACGTTTTTGACTCGTCACACTGCCATTTTGAAGATGAAACGCACAATTTTTGCTGTTTTAGACCATAATTCTCGCTAAAATTGTGGCAGAACCAGCATTCTTAGAAACTTGAGCCTGTCGCTCAAACCCAACGCAGTTTTCTCGTCAACATTCTAATTATTCATTTATTGATTTTTTTTTGGTCCGTTCTTAAAGGAATGGTTGCAGAACCAGCTTACTTAGAAACTTGACCGTGAGTCTCAAATTTTAAATAGTATTCTCTTGTAATTTTAGTTTCTTGTTAAATTTTCATGTAGTTCTGATTACATTTTTAGTTAGTTGTGGTAGACATTTTTCTTCCTTTTCCGAATGTTTTCCATTGGTACCAGGATTCCACATAGTATTAAATTGTGGATTTGTATAAATATACTAAATTTGTCTTTAGACTTAGCCCTTTGTGTATTATTAACCTTAGAATAGTCCGGCATAAGCGCAGATAAACAGAAGATGGAATATCTAGTAAGATTTGTTTTATTGAATATTATGAATTGTTGTAGAGGTGCTATATATTTCTGTGTTTGTAATTTCATTTTAGATATTTGTCAATCAAACAGTTCGTAGTAACAAACTGGAAGTAAGGAGCGACCCGGCTCATTGGTATCAGTTCCGATATTCCGTATATGAATGGGTGTGTCCCCTCCTCAACGCCTTGCAATTTACGCTAAATTTTTTTATTTTTTTTATTAATAAATGTGTGATTCAGTAAAAATTCAGCGTAAATAGCAAGGCGTTGAGCAGAGGGCAGCCCCTTTCATATACGGACTAATTTCTGTTCGTTTTAAGTTTTAATGTCGCTCCTTACTTTCAGTTTTAAAAACTTGTTTTTTTCTATTTAATTTATTATCGTTTTTTAGTTAATGCAGCTTTTATTTTGGTTCACCTTCATTGAATAAGTAAACAAAATTTTGTTCAAATTCTTTAAAAATGACCCCTTAATCACAAAGGCCGTTAATTAGAATAAATAGCTCTTATGAAACTACTAAAAAATCTTTGGCCTAAAGAGCGAGGTATTGACTAGAAGGTGAACACAGTCATATAGCTAATATTTTTTTGTTCGTTTTAAGTTTTGATGTTGCTCCTTGCTTTCAGTTGAAAAACTTGTTTTTTTTATATTTAATTGCTGATTTTTTTTTTAAATAATGATGGGAAATCCGGCGCCCCCTTCATATCAATGTCCCTTCCCCCGTGAAAACTTCCTTCATGAAAAGATAATACCATAAAACTACCGACCCCACCCCCACACCCCCCCACCCAAAAGATTATGCCAGAAAAACGCTGTATAAAGTACAAAAAACAAAAAAAACTGTTAAACTATAGTAAAGTTCATAACTTTAAGCCCTCCCCCTGGGGGCTCCGAGGGATTAAGTCATCCTAAAAGACATCTTTGTAATATTTTCGACCATGCTGAACAAAATGGCTATCTCAAAATTTGTATCGGGTGACTTTGGGAAAAAAATGAGCTTGGTAGGGGGCCTAGTTGCCCTCCATTTGTTTTGGTCACTTAAAAAGGGCAGTAGAACGTTTAATTTCCGTTCCAATGTGCCCTTTAACGATATTCTAGGACCACTGGGTCGATATGATCACCCCTGGAAAAAAAAAACAAAAACAAATAAAAACGCATCCGTGATCTTTCTTCTGGCAAAAAATGCAAAATTCCACATTTTTGTAGATAGGAGCTTGAAACCTCTACAGTAGAGTTCTCTGATACGCTGAATATGATGGTGTTATTTGCATTAAGGTTCTATAACTTTTAGGGGGTCTTTCCCCCTTTTTTCAAATATCAGACAAATTTTCTCAGGCTCGTATTTTTTGATGGTTAAGATGAAACTTATATATTTGAAATCAGAATTAAAATTTGATTCTTTTGATGTATCTATTGGTATCAAAATTCTGTTTTTTAGAGTTTCGGTTACCATTGAGCCATTACCATTGTCCGTATATGAATGGGGCTCTTCCCTCCTGAACGCCTTGCTCTTTACGCTAAATTTTTTTATTGTTTTAAAAAATAAAGTTGTGAGACAGAGTCAAACTTTAGCGTAAAGAGCAAGGCGTTGAGGAGGGGACAGCCCCTTTCATATACGGAATAATTTCTGTTCGTTTTAAGTTTTAATGTCGCTCCTTACTTTGAGTTTAAAAAACTTGTTTTTTTTAATTTAATTTATGATCGTTTTTTAGTTAATGCAGCTTTTATTTTGGTTCACCGTCATTGAATAAGTAAACAAAATTTTGTTCAAATTCTTTAAAAATGAGCCCTTAATCACAAAGGCCGTTAATTAGAATAAATAGCTCTTATTAAAGTACTAAAAAATCTTTGGCTTAAAGAGCGAAGCATTGACTAGAAGGTGAACCCAATCATATAGCTAATATTTTTTTGTTCGTTTTAAGTTTTGATGTTGCTCCTTACTTTCAGTTGAAAAACTTGTTTTTTCTATATTTAATTTCTGATTTTTTTTTAAAATAATGATGGGAAATCCGGCGCCCCCTTCATATCAATGTCCCTTCCCCCGTGAAAATTTCCTTCATGAAGGGCTTAAAGTTATGAACTTTACCGTATGTTAACATATAGTATTGGTTTTTGGAAAGCATACAGACGTTTCCAGGGGGAATCTTTTCTGGTTGTGGGGTAGGGGGGTGGGTCGGGGGTTATATGCGAGGATCTTTTCATGAAGTAAGTTTTCATGGGGGAAGGGACATTGCTATGAAGGGGGCGCCAGATTTCCCATAATTATTTTAAAAAAAATCAGGAATTAAATATAAAAAAACAAGTTTTTCAACTGAAAGTAAGGAGCAACATCAAAACGAACAAAAACGAACAACATCAAAAACGAACAAAAAAATATTAGCTATGTGATTGGGTTCACCTTCTAGTCCATGCCTCGCTCTTTAGGCCAAAGATTTTTTAGTAGTTTCATAAGAGCTATTTATTCTAATTAACGGCCTTTGTGATTAAGGGGTCATTTTTAAAGAATTTGAACAAAATTTTGTTTACTTATTCAATGACGGTGAACCAAAATAAAAGCTGCATTAACTAAAACACGATCAGAAATTAAATAGAAAAAAACAAGTTTTTAAAACTGAAAGTAAGGAGCGACATTAAAACTTAAAACGAACAGAAATTAGTCCGTATATGAAAGGGGCTGCCCTCTGCTCAACGCCTTGCTCTTTACGCTGAATATTGACTGACTCACAAATTTATGTCTTTAAAAACAAAAAAAAATTCGCTTAAAGATCAAGGGATTGAGAGAGAGGTCACACCCATGCATATACGGAATATCCGAACTGATACCAATGAGACGGGTCGCTCCTGACTTCCAGTTTGTTACTACTAACTCATTGATTGACAAATATCTTAAATGAATATACCAACACAGAAATATATATCACCTCTACAACACTTCAGTATATTAAATAAAAAGAATCTTAATAGATATTCCATCTTCTGTTTATCTGCGCTTATGCCGGCCTATTCTAAGGTTAATAAGACACAAAGATCTATGTATAAAGACATATTTATTACATTTATACAAATCCACAATTTAATACTATGTGGACTCCTGTTACCACGTTAAAAAACTTGTAAAATGAATAAAAAGGTCTACCGCAACACAATAAAACAGCAATCAAAACTGCCGTAAAATATAAAAAGAAATTAAAATAAAAATATACTGAGTTTTACACTTACTTAATATCGTGAATTTTCTAATTTAAACTGTTTACGCACCACTTAAATTAAGACAAGCACAAAAAAAAAATCAATAAATAAATAATTAGAAAGTTGACCTTACCAATCCGGTTTGGTTTTTAGTCACGCAACATTTTAAATTACTTCGTGGTATGACCAAAATTTATCAATCCTTATGGTATAAAAAAGAAAAAATTATGGGTTTCATCTTCAAAATGGCAGTGTGAAGAGTCAAAAACGTTCACAACCTTGTCGGTTTTTAAAGCTTCTCGAGTCTCTCTTTTTTTATGAAATTATACTCAAATAAATTTATATTTCAACCTAAACACTAATTTAATATGCAAAAACCAACAAAAATTTAAGGCTAAATTAACAGAATCTACTGAAGCCTCTCAATTATCTCCTGTCTCTGATGACCGGTATTTCCACCTACGCCAATATTGAACAGACCAAGGCAAGCAAATATTTAAGGTAAAGTTAATAGAATCTACTGAAACATAATTATTTTGGAAATCTCTCTATTGTCTCGTCTCTTTGATTGCAGCAAATTAACACAAACTATATATTCTCACCTCCGAAACATTGAACTGTCAAAAGTTAACAAATATTGACCTCCCAAAGTACTAGAATGTTTTTAAAAGACTCTATTTGGAAATCTTTCTGTCTCCTCTGCTCTAAGATACCAATATACTAACGCAAACAATTTATATCAACTTACCCAAATTTTGAAAATGGGCAAATATTTATCACACTCAAAACAATATTAGCATTTTTCTCGTCAACTTGCTAATTATTTTTTTTATTATTTTTTTTTTGGTCCGTTCTTAAAGGAATTTTGGCCTAAAGAGCTTAATTAAAAAATTTAACGTGTGTCTCAAATTTTAAATAGTATTATATTTTAATTTTAATTGCTTGTTAAATTTTCATGTAGTTTTGATTGCATTTTTAGTTTGTGGCGGTAGACATTTTTCTTCCTTTTCTAAGTGTTGTCCATTGGTACCAGGAGTCCACATAGAATTAAATTGTGGATTTGTATAAATATACTAAATTTGTCTTTTTACATAGCTATTTTTGTCTTATTAACATTAGAATAGGCAGGCATAAGAGCAGATCAACAGAAGATGGAATATCTAGTAAGATTTGTTTTATTGAATATACTGAATTGTTGCAGAGGTGCTATATAATTCTGTGTTGGTTAATTCATTTAAAATATTTGTCAATCAAACAGTTCGTGGTAACGAACTGTAAGTAAGGAGCGACCCGGCTCAATGGTAACCGAAACTCTAAAAAACGGAATTTTGATACCAATAGATACATAAAAAGAATCTGATTTTAATTTTGATTTCAAATATATAACTTTCATCAAGTTTAGTGCTACCCATCAAAAGTTACGCACCTGAGAAAATTTGGCTGATTTTCAAAAAAAGGGGGAAAGACCCCCTAAAAGTTATAGAACCTTAATGAAAATCGTACCATCATATTCAGCGTATCAGAGAACCCTACTGTAGAGGTTTCAATTTCCTATATACAAAAATGTGTAATTTTCCATTTTTTGCCAGGAGAAAGATCACGGATGCGTGTTTATTTGTTTTTTTTTTGTTTTTTTTCTTCTTTTCCCTAGGGGTGATCGTAACACCCAGTGGTCCTAGAATATTTTGGGAGGGCTCATTGGAACGGAAATTAAAAGTTCTAATGCCCTTTTTAAGTGACCAAAAAAATGAAGGCAACTAGGCCCCCTCCCACGCTCATTTTTTTCCCAAAGTCACCCGATCGAAATTTTGAGATGATCATTTTGTTCAGCATGGTCGAAAATGTTTTAATTATGTCTTTTAGGATGATTTAATCCCTCGAAGCCCTCAGGGGGAGGGCTGGAAGTTATGAACTTTACCCAATGTTAACATATAGTATTGTTTATTGGGAAGTATACAAAAGTTTTCTGGAGGTTTTTTTTCTGGTAGTGGGGTGGGGTGGGTGGGTCAGGGATAATATTCGAGGATCTGTCCATGAAGGAAGTTTTCATAGGGGAAGGGAAATTGCCATGAAGGCACTAAAATATTATACATCTTTCGGCCACAGCTTCTACGTCGGTCTTTGTGTTTAATCGAGCTCGTTTGTCCAATCCAATTAATTAAAAATTAAACTGATTTACTTTAATTCAATCAATCAAACCATATTCAATCAAAATACACTTTAACTTAATCATATTCAGTAGATAATTCCTATGACCACACCGGCTAAGCAAGACAGAACAATAACATGTAAGAAAAGAGAACATGTTTATGTCATTTTTTATGCCGTTAACAATTAAAACTTATCCTGTATGTGATTTTATAATTCCTCTGGAGGGAAGTGGCAAACCGCACTGGTTATGGCGTTTTCGGCAGCGAAGGACTATCAAAACCTACTATTAGGCAAGTTTTTTGGATAATTTTGTCTCTTTTGTGAATAATATTGTTTTGAGTGTGCTAAATATTTGCCCCTTTTCAATATTTGGGTAAGTGGATATAAATTGTTTGCGTTAGTATATTGGTATCTAAGAGCAGAGAAGACAGAAAGATTTCCAAATAGAGTCTCTCCAAAACTTTCTAGTAATTTGGGAGTTCAATATTTGTTGACTTTGGACAGTTCAATGTTTCTGAGGTGAAAATATATAGTTTGTGTTAATATGCTGCAATCAAAGAGATGTTTTTTTAAAATAATGATGGGAAATCCGGCACCCCCTTCATAGCAATGTCCCTTCCCCCATGAAAACTTCCTTCATGAAAAAATCCTCCCATATAACCCCCGCCCCACCCCCATATTCCACAACCAGAAAAATTCCCCCGGAAAACGTCTGTATAATTTGCAATAACCAATACGCAATGTTAACATAGGGTAAAGTTCATAACTTTAAGCCCTCCCCATGGAGGCTTCGAGGGATTAAGTCATCCTAAAAGACATAGTTATAACATTTTTGACCATGCTGAACAAAATGGCTATCTCAAAATTTGTATCGTGCGACTTTGGGAAAAAATGAGCTTGGGAGGGGGCCTAGTTGCACTCCATTTATTGGTCACTTATAAGGGGCACTAGAACTTGTAATTTCCGTTCCAATGAGCGATATTCTAGGACCACTGAGTCGATATGATCACCCTTGGGAAAAAAAAACAAAAACAAATAAACACGCTGATCTTTCTTCTGGCAAAAAATTCAAAATCCCACATTTTTCTAGATAGGAGCTTGAAACCTCTGCAGGAGGGTTCTCTGATACCCTGAATATGATTGTCTGATTTTGATTAAGGTTCTATAACTTTTTGGGGATATTTCCCCCTTTTTTCAAAAATCAGCCAAATTTTCTCAGGCTCGTAACTTTTGATAGGTAAGATGAAACTTGATGAAACTTATATATTTGAAATCTGAATTAAAATCTGATTTTTTTGATGTATCTATTGGTATCAAAACTTGTGACCACTACTACTGTTTGCAGCCACCACTACTGCTTGTAGATACTACTACTACTTATGACTGCTACTATTACTTGTGATTTCTGCTATTACTTTCAACTAAAATTACTGCTTATGTTTAAACTTTTGGCTAATGTTCAGGGGAGTATTGAATTAAATCAAAAAACAATATCTGTATCCATGTTGTCAAAAGATTCATCTGCAATATATCAAGGACGGCTATAGGTATTAAATTGAAACTTTCAATGAATGTTGAGGAAAATTAGGGACTAAATAAAAATATATTATGTGTAATATTTACAACCACTAAGTAATCAAAAATATGTGTTTGGTAAATTTTAAAATGTAATTTTTAAAATAAAATTCTATTCTCTTCTTCCCTTACAAAAATATCTCTATGGATCACCCTAATTTAATTTGCAATTTTTTTATTGTCCCATAGTATTTTGATCCCATTACATAAACCAACCACACACTTGACCCCAAACTACTAGAAAATAATTCTTTTCTTAAATCCTGTAATTCGGGACAAAGAGCCATGAAGTGAAGCATATTCTCGCCCTTATCTTCACACATGGGGTACGAGTAAAGACTATCTATTACCCTTACTGTCCCTGAGTGCCCTTCTTTCTCCAAATGCTAGGAAACTACATATTTTAATCTGGACTTTTTTAGGTCATTTTAGTTGCAACAAATTGATAGCATAATTTGTCTTTTTTTTTTCTCGCATAAAAGTTAAATAGCTTGCTTTCTCATGCTCAAAAGAAAATTATTGAAGTTTGTGTTTAGCTCATGTTAAGGACAACGGTCTGTTGGGTGCTAGAACATTGGCGCCATATCAATGATTGAAAACACTTCTAACCATTTTATAAAAGAAGAAAAAACGAAGAAAAAGAAGAAGAAAAAAAAGAATCCATGAATTGTGTCATGGAAAGTCAAGAAAAGGAACCTCGTAATTCTTTTTGCTTAGAAGTATCAGATCATTTGAATTTTTATTATATATTGAGCCTGTCATTGTTTTTCTAAGATATACGTTTTATTTATCATTTTTTCCTTTTTTTTCAGCTGGCGCAACACGAATCGCCATTGTTAAGATTTACCTTTGCAAAGTGTGTGACGTATTTTGCCAATCTTTCTTCTAAGTAAGACGATTTTTAATTCTGTCTTGTTACTTAAGAAAGTAAAATGAAAATAGTAACATTAATTTTTAGACTTAGTTTGAATGTTGATTTAGAATCTGAACCTCATAGCTGGTAGATATAGAATACATTTTAGGGAAATAGTCATCTGTGCGTATTGTTTGATATTTTAATGTCGGATTACGGAATATAAATCCAGATATTCAGCTGCTAGGGTAATAAAGTTTCATGTTTTGAATCAGAAATTTGCACAGTGGGAGGGGGCCTCGAGTCAAGCTGGATATAACAGAAGTTAGTTGAATAGGGGATTAGAGTGGGAGGGACAAGTGTATAAGAAAAAGGTGTTCAGTAGACGATAGCTTCAAGAAAAAGTATTCAGTAGAGGATAGCTTCCAGAAGAGGTGTTCAGTAGAGGATAGCTTCCAGAAAAGGTGTTCAGTAGAGGATAGCCTAAGAAAAAAGGTATCAGTAGAGGATAGCTTTCATTACTATTCAAATGAGAATAGCCACAGGCTAACTCCTCTATCCTAAAGGCCTTCGGGAGATCTCATAAAAATATTACTACTCCACGGTAGAATTCAGTACCGCTCTGGGTTACCGCTCTTGGAAGCTGGGCTGGAGCGGGGCTTACGTCCGCAGGTATGACCAATTGGACTTATACTGGGAAATCTAAACCCTGTCGAAACCACCGATGTTCTCTCTATCGACAGATATCACTACCAAACCCGGGGTATACGTCTAGAACAGAACAGTTGTGATCTAATACATTTAGTTATTACGTTTAAAGGTCATGGCGAAAACGAACTCTCGTAATATATAAACAAACTTACTTTTGTTATCTGAATATCACGGAAAATAGAACTTCAAACCACCAATATGCTCAGATTATAGGAAAAAATGTAAGCAAACTTATCAAGAAGCTAGAAGAATATCTCCTCTTGGGTCATTTGGGATTTAAATCACACTGACCGTGCTAAATCACACTGACCATGTTAAACAAATATCATTCTCATCTGTGATCGTCCTAAGCACATTTTTTTGCATTGCTCTCTTAATTGCACTACTCGCTTGGCTTGCCAGTGGCAGATTAAGAAACTTTTATTACTTTTTACGAAATTTAACTATTGCAATCTTTAATTAACTTGGAGGATAATATTTACTGCATTGCCTAGTTAATCAACTTTGCATAATTTGTTCAAAGGGTTTTTAGGTGAAAATTGGGAATGCTGTGTTATCCTTCCAGACAGAGGAGAGATAAAAATTAAAATTTTAAATACCATACTGGCTTTCGAATAGGTTCTTCCACTCTAGGCCCGGAGTCCCGCCGTTTGCATCAGATGGATGGATATTTCAAGGTCTGGTCAATACAACTACCTTGAATGGTATACAGAAGAGTTTCAAAAACAAGCTGATGTCCTCCAAGGCTCCGTATTGTTCCGTCATAAACCTTGGGATTAAAGTCAAAAACAGTGCTTTCCAAAGATACCTTTCTAGAAAAGTAAGGCTTAGTCATAGAAGTGTTGACTTTCAGAATTTGTAAATAGTTTCCAAAAAGGATCAATACATAGATAATGTGGTAAGGCAACGGAGTTTAAAAGTTTTGGAAGAAATTGAAGGTTGAAGAGTGTCTTACGTGACAAAAGATGCATTCGATAGCCCGACAACTTGTTTAAAGTGAAATATTATGAGTCATCATGTAAGCTTTACGACAAACCAATATGGAAATCAATATAAATTATGTGTTAAGCAGGGTTGATCTCTTTCTTTATTACTATTGTTAGGATTATTAAAGAGCCATTTTATTCCTTATTAACCATTTAGACCAGATTTTCAACTTAAATAAGGAGTGAACTGGGCTATCTTATGAGTAAATTCATCAGAGCTGTAGCTGTAAATCTTCCTTGTAACGACACAAGACGCTATCCTTTCCAAGTAATTTCGCTGTTGGAATCCACAATCAAAGTCTGCAAAGTTTCCAGGACTTTTGCTTTAGGTTTAGTACGTCATCAGGACTACCTGTCTCATATCGTTCAATTAATGCTCTGAGGTTGCCTCTAGGCTGCCTCCTACTTGATTATAGGCTCTTTTGCTTTTGGCGCTGACCTAGACGCACATAATATCAGTCCTGCTTATTCCACTCCTCACGTTTTGCTAATTTTAAAGTCCAAACACAACGACAATTTGATCTTTCTTTTCAAACAGTTCGTGGTAGTGAACTGTAAGTAAAGAGCGATGCAGCAGAATATTAACCGAAACTCTAGGAAACAGACTCTTGATAACAATAGATACTATTACTACTACTAACAACTCATCGCAGCACCAAGCTGCCTGAGGCCAACACAGCTACGCACGCTCCTCCTCCATCCCAATCTATTCAAAGCCTCCCTTTTTACACCCGCCCACGAAGTTCTCATGTCCTTTAAATCTTTCTTTATGGCGTCCTCCCACCCCAGACGGGGGCGACCTGCTTTCCGTTTAGCCCTAGATGGTTGGCCGAAAAGAACAATCTTCGGCAATCTGTCATCATTCATCCGCACAACATGCCCTAACCACCTTAACCTTTCTTTCATCATAGACCTAGAGAGCGGTATTGAACCACGTTTTTCGTATAGCCTATTGTTTGAAATACGGTCAGTCAGCCGGGTACCCAGAACAATCCTTAAGCAATTTCTCTGGAAAACATCTAGCAAATCTTCATCCGCTTTTCGGAGCGTCCATGCTTCAGAGCCATATTTGACCACTGTCATCACTGCTTCTAATATTCTATTCTTGGTTTGCAGACTTATCTTCCTATTCTTCCAGACTTTTTTTTAACTGTGAAAAAACACCCTGAGCCTTGGCTATTCTACTTTTAACATCTTCACTGCTCCCACCATCTTTACTAATAATACTACCGAGGTAAGTGAAGCTGCCCACCTGATCAATCTTTTCATTACCCAACATCACCTTTTCATCTTCACTTATTCCTAGCCTTAGTGACTTAGTCTTCCTAACATTAATTTTAAAACCAATACTAGCATCCTGAACTCGCAAAACCTCTAAAAGTTCATTCATTTTGCTCACACTTTCATCTAGGATGCTTAAATCATCAGCAGAATCCAAGTCCAGGAGACTTTTTCCTCCCCATTTGATTCCGTGGTCTCCCATTGCCTTTCCTGTGCTCCTTACATAGTACTATACACTTTAATGTATAATAGTACTAATCACTTTAATGTATTTGTCTTGTATACCATACAAGGATAAAACTTTTACTAAAGATACATCAAGAGAATTGTTAGATATAACAAATTAGATCTAACAATAGATACATCAAAAGAATCGAATTTTGATGCTTATTCAAATTGCATAAATAAATTGACTTTTTTTCAATTGAAAGTAAGGAGCAATATTGAAACTTAAAACGAACAGAAATATTTTTTGTATGTGGGGGTTGCCCTCGTCAATACCTCGCTCTTTACGCTAAAGCTTGACTTTTGGTTCTAATTATTTAAGAATGCCTCCTGATATACAAGGACCCTTTAATTAGAATAATAAGCTTTTTACAAATTCAAAAAATACTTTAGGGTAAAGAACGGGGTACTGAGGAGGGGGTAACCCACACATATACGTAATAATTTCTGTTTGTTTCAATTAATGATGCTCCTTAGTTTTAGTTGAATAAACTTATTTTTATCTAATTTCTGATAGTTTTTAATTGATGCTGGGAAATCCAGCTCCCCCTCCCCTAGCAAATTCACTTGCGCTCCCCAAACCCCTCCCCGACCAGTTCCTCCCACGTAAGCACCCCCACCAAAAAATCCCCCCTCCCCGAAACGATCTTTATACTTCCAAATAGCCAATACTATACGTAAGCAACAGGCAAAGTTCAACAGGCAGGGTTCAAGTCATCCTTAAAAACCTTTTTATCAGATCTTTTGATAATGTTTATGAAAAAGGCTATCTCAAAATTTTGGTCGGACAATTAAAAAGGGGAGTGGATAAAAGGGGGGCGGGAGGTGGGCTACCTGCCCTCTATTGTTTTTGGTCACTGAAAAATGGCACTAGAACTTTTAATTTCCGGTCAAATGAGTCCTTTTCCGGTCTTCTAGGATCGCTAGTTTGATACAATCACCCCTAGGGAAAACAAAAAAAAATAAAAATAAAATAAACACGCATCCGTGATCTTGCTTCTGGCAAAAATTAAAATCCATATTTTTGCATATAGGAGATTGAAACCTCTGCAGTAGGGTTCTCTAATATTCTGAATCTCATGGTGAGATTTTCACTAAGATAACATGATTTCTATGGGGTGTTTCCCTCCTTTTTCAAAAATTAGTCGGAATTTTCTGAGGCTCATAACGTTTAATTGGTAATATTAAACTTCACGAATTTTATATGTTTTTAATAAGCATCAAAAATTGATTCTTTTAATGTATCTATTATTATTAAGATCCTGTTTTTTACAGTTTCGGCTACTATTGAGCCGCGTCGCTCCTTTCTTACAGTTCGTTACGATGAACTGTAGATTTGGTAACATTAAACTTCAAAGATGGGAAACATCTCCAAAACATCTAGCGATCTTAATGAAAATCGTGGAAGGGTCTTTCCATGGAGGGGGATTCGTATTTCCCAGCATTATTTCAAAAATGATCAGAAAGTAAATAAAAAAACAAGTTTTTTCAACAGAAAGTAACGAGCAACATTAAAACTTAAAACAAATAGAAATTATTGCGTATATGAGGGGGGTTTCCCCTCGTCATTACTTCTCCCGTTACGCTAAAGTTGTCTTAGTACTTTTAAAAGACCCATTAGTTCTAATTAAACGGCCTTTGTGATTCAGGATTCGTTCTTAAAGAATCGGGACAGAATCCAAACTTTAGCGTAAAGAGTGAGGTATTGACGAGGGGGTGACCCCCCTCATATACGTAATAATTTCTCTTTGTTTTAAGTTTTATTGTTGCTCCTTACTTTCAGTTGAGTAAACTTGTTTTTTATTATTTAATCTCTGGTTGGAACATACTCCACAAAACCATTGGCTATTGTTTTTAGCATCCATTCACCTAAATCAGTTTCTTTCACATAAGAGAATCAGCTTCAGGATTTCAATAAACATTGACAATTTTACCTATGTGCGTATTCAATTATTGGGGCCCTGTTTTATCTGTCAAACTGTCCTGACCGAGTAGTTAACACACTGAACATGAAATCTTGAGGACAGGGGTTCGAGTCCTGGTATTGCTGGTTGTTTGGCTTGGAGCAGGGGTCAATGTTGTGACTCTATAAGCTCATCCAGATTTGACCCAGCTCTAAGTGAGTGCCTGGAGAAATCTGGGGGAAAAACACGGGAAGCGTCGGGTGACTTGCTACAACCACGCATTGTACTCCCGACCGAAGGTACTGAATCAGGAAATCGATACTTGTCCAACACCGACTATTGGTATGCCAAAAAAAAGTTGTTTCTTCCATTGATTTCATTCTCTGGCTTTGTCAGATGCAAGTCCTTTTACTTTACCCCTATGCTCGATAAGCTTTCTCTTCCGATTTTTTCAGACTAGGCACTTTGAAGTCTCTGTGACTAGTGTCCAAAAAATTATTCAGATATACATCTACACTAGCCTTTGGATCAGCTAGGTGCAACAACAGACTTAAGAAGGCGGTCTTTAATTCTTCGTAAGTGCTGTAGGAAGCATTTTCTCTATTTTTAACCTTTCGAAAACTTAAAAACCTTCATCGTCTGTCATAAGAGAAGAAGTTACATATTTGATGCGGATGAAGGATGACAGATTGCCGAAGATTGTTCTTTTCGGCCAACCATCTAGGGCTAAACGGAAAGCAGGTCGCCCCTGTCTGGAGTGGGAGGACGTCATAAAGAAAGATTTAAAGGAAATGGGAACTTCGTGGGCGGGTGTAAAAAGGGAGGCTTTGAATAGATTGGGGTGGAGGAGGAGCGTGCGTAGCTGTGTTGGCCTCAGGCGGCTTGGTGCTGCGATGAGTTGTTAGTAGTAGTAGTAGTAGTTACATATTTGATGAAAGTGAGTAAACTATTGTCTGCAGTGTTTCCGGGCTCACTAAAGGCTTTCTTTAACAAATGATTCAAGACCATTGAATCCGCCTGTCTATCATTGGACTCATTTGATGCATCAATTTTAGCATATCCGAGGACAGACACTTTCCTGTAAATGTGAAAATCTTTCTGTGATCATCTCCTCCAAACTAAGCGTCAACCTGCAAATATTCTGGCTTGCAAACCAGGATAAAGAAGGTTGGACAATACAGGGTGATCAACTTGTTTGACAACTTTAGTGCCAGATTTCTTAGCATCTTGTTCGGCCACCAGACTAGATAATTTATAGAGATCCAAAGCGTATTCTTTCGATAATTAAAACCTTCGATTCGGAATCGATAAACCTCAGGCCAAAGACCTGAGGTTTTTGATTCCGCCTTGGCGCAACATGTGTACGAGAGTCCACAACAATTCAATTTCTTTGATGAGGCCTCCATCGTTGCCCCCGTTAAAGGTCTCACGCAAGTTTTCAGGGAGGCAGTTGAAATAAAAAAGCACATTCACCGAAAGGTAGCTCTCAATAGGGATACTGGAGAAATCTAAGTCAGATTTAGGACAAAATTATTAATTCTGATCGTTTTTACATACATCCACAAAGTTATATTGTGCAATCGAATAGTCTCCGATAACAATCAAACTGGAAAGCGATCAGCCTTTAAAAGTGCTTTATGCAAAATGAAATTCTGAAATTCCATTTAAACTTGTTTTTTATTTAGTTACCCTTTCACCGTTACTAGGAAAGGGTCGTCCAGATTTAGTTTGGTGTTTTTATTTTAAGGTTTGGTCCAACTCATTCGCCAGATCCGACCAGTACTGTTTTCTGTCCCGTTTCAGTGACTGTTTAACTGCTTTGCAGGCTACTTTTAAGGGTTCTTTTGCACCTCCCACTAGGAGTCGCTTCTTCGTTAAAAGTTCTATTTTGTGGTCAGAGATACAGACTCGCTGTTTTCGTTTTGTGTGGCCAAGCACCTCCTCAGCTACGTCCTATGTCACAATTTTTATCTGCGCCCATTCTTCATCAACGAGTGAAAGACAATTCAAGGCTTCGAACCAGTTGCTTAGCTTTAACTCTTGATCAGCTTTGATTTCCGGGCATTTTAGTTTCGAAACACCGAAGCGCTTCCCTGCCTTCTGTTGCTTCTACTTACTAAGGCGGGCTCTCCTCCCGGCTCGCTAGGGATGGGGGTGTGAATACTCGTTCCGAGCCCCCAACCATAGCTTGGGAGCACTCGTGCTTATCAGGCCCTGATTCCCACCTAGGAGGTCGGGAGGTTGGTGTCTGGCTGCTACAATTTAGTTTGAAGTA
Source organism: Artemia sp. Qi Xiang Cuo (assembly GCF_049724085.1). Lineage (NCBI taxonomy): Eukaryota > Metazoa > Arthropoda > Branchiopoda > Anostraca > Artemiidae > Artemia > Artemia sp. Qi Xiang Cuo. The sequence continues at coordinate 85,565,135 of NC_142797.1, forward strand.
ATTTCTCTGGCCTGCATGTCTTGCCTAATAATTTCTGGGATGTTGGGTGGGGGTTTATTATAATTGAAGTAAGGACAAAAATACAAAAGATGTTTTTTTTCTGACATCTTATTTGTTATATCATTCATCCATGAACTTAGACAAACTTCGCACCAAATTTTTCTGTTAACCTTCTTGTTAAATTTTGATATTATATAAAACGCAGGAAACTTAAGAGCCTTCTCTAAGTTAGGGTTACTAAAACATATTCTTAGTACGTTATTGCTTCCTTTTGTAAACAAATAATTAAGTAGTTTTACTGACTTCATAAAACGATAATAGTATTTTGGGTGGAAAGATATATTACGTTCAATTACTTTCATAACCTCAAGTATTGCCAAATTATCAAATGTAAGTTTAGCTAGTTTTACCACTTCCTCATTGTTTGGCATGAATTCATCGTTGGATGTAACTTTCCTAACTAGTTTTTCAGCATTACTACGGCATTTAACGAAACCCACAAACCTTTTTTTGACGTTTGTATAGCTATAATCCTGCTTGTAAGTGGTGGGTTGTGAATTATCACCAAGAGTATTGCACGCTTGTGTCAGGCTCTGCTTTGAAATATCAAAGAGATCATTTGGTAAGGCTTGCAAACTCGCAAAGAATTGAAGGTCATTATTGCGCAAAAGTTGGTCCTCGCAAATTTTAAAGGGCCTATTGTCTTTTTTGACCCATGAATCTGTTGAAAAGATGGTTTCAGAACATGGTCTTATGGTAGACATGCCATCTTGAAAATGATTTTCAAAAGAATTACTATAACGACAATAATAGAAACTATGGACTTCCTTGGAAATCTTTCTCAATATATTTTGCGTCCAGAAAATTACATCTGGTCTAATTTCCTCTTTAATGTACAAACTTTTGCATTGAACCTTCCTGTGGAATTCCGATAAAGTATACGCCATAGTAGGGTTGCGGCGGAAGCGGCGATCTACTATGATATTAAAATTTCGATTAGCATCCCTCTTAATCTTAAGGCTATTCGAACATATTTTTGATGCGTTATTGCTTCCTTTCTCCAATAAAAATGAAAGCAGTTTTGTTGCCTTTAAAAAAGGATAATAATTGAACGGGAGGAAAGATATATTACGTTCAATTACTTTTATAACCTTAAGTATTGCCAAATTATCAAATGTGAGTTTAGCTACCTTTTCCATTTCCTCATTGGTTTGCATAAATTTATCGTTGGATAAAGCTTTCCACACTAGCTTTTCAGCTTTACTACGACTTTTAATAAAACCCAAAAACTCTGCTTTGATATTTGAAGAGCTGTAATCTTGTTTATAAGAGCTTAGGTTTGAATTACCACTAAGAGTGTTGCGCTTGTATGTCAGATTCTGTTTTGAAGTTTCAAAGTGATCGTTGGCGGAAGTATTTGAATGAACACTGGCAATTGGGTTAGAGAAAGCAATGAAATGTTCATGGTTTTCTGGGACCTGGGAATCTGCTGAAAACATATTTTCAGAATTAGGTGCCATGGCCAACATAGGTTTGAAATTATCTTCGAGTGAATTTTTAAATCTTAATGAGGGCTTCAAAATGTTATCTGTTTTTGAATTTGTAATATTGTTAGTATGTTTCTCCATTTTCCCAACAAAATCTGTGTCGTTGTGGGCCCCTATGTGCCTCTTTGCGTGTTTATGTGTCTCTTTGTGTCTTTGTGCGTCCTCAAAAATGTCTTTCAGTTCCATAGAGAGGGATCCTATCCCTTGCTCTGAAGTTTCTGTGGTCTTAATTTTTGTTTCCGTAGAATTTTCTTCTTCTTTATTATCTTCCCTGTTCACCATAATTTCAGCAATATATTTCATTAATTTTTCCTTTGCTTCATATGTAGATTCTTTTTTAATTTTTTCTTTACTCTTTTCTTCATCCGTCGTTATTTTTACCAGCCCTAAAGGTTACAATAAGTCGGTTTATTTTTTAGTATAAATTTATTTTTTAATTTAATTTTTATAACCATTTTGTCATTTCTCCTTACCTGTTTCAGATTTTTACAAGCATAAACTTTCTTCAAATTTTGTCTCACTTGTTTTACATTCTTCGGTTTTGTTATTCCTTACGGGTTGCAATTTTTCTTCCTCATCTTATTCAATTGCTTTTACCTTGTCTTGGACTTTGTGTCTTTGTCTGTCCTCAAAAATTTCTTTCATTTCCATACAGAGGGATCCTATCTCTTCCTCTGAAGTCTCCGATGTCTTAATTTTTGTTTCCGTAGAATTTTCTTCTTCTTTATAATTACCCCCGTTCACTATAATTTCAGCAATATATTTCATTAATTTCTACTTTGCTTCATGTGTAGATTCTTTTTTAATTTTCTCTTTACTCTTTTCTTCATTCGTCATTATTTTTACCAGCCCTAAAGGTTTTAAGACTTCGTTTTCTTTTTTAGTCTCAATTTCTTGTTTCATTTCATTGTTATAACCTTTTGGGCATTTCTCCTTACCTGTTTCAGATTTTGCCACGCATAAAATTTCTTCAAATTTTTTATCACTTGTTTTACATTCTTCAGTTTTGTTAATCCTTACGGGTTGCAATTTTTCTTCCTCATCTTCTTGAATTGCTTTTACCTTGTCTATGACTTTGTGTCTTTGTCTGTCCTCAAAAATTTCTTTCAGTTCCATACAGAGGGATCCTATCCCTTCCTCTGAAGTCTCCGTGGTCTTAATTTTTGTTTAAATAGAATTTTCTTCTTCTTTATAATATTCCCCTTTCACTATAATTTCAGCAATATATTTCATTAATTTCTCCTGCGCTTCATGTGTAGATTCTTTTTTAATTTGTTCTTTACTCTTTCGTTCATCCGTCGTTATTTTTAGCAGCCCTAAAGGTTTTAAGAATTAGTTTTCTTTTTTAGTATCAATTTATTGTTTAATTTCATTTTTATAACCATTTTGGTATTTATCCTTAAATGTTTAAGATTTTTACACGCATAAACTTTCTTAAAATTTTTTATCACTTGTATTACTTTATTCGGTTTGTTATTCCTTACGGGTTGCAATTTTTCTTCCTCATCTTCTTGAATTACTTTTACCTTGACTTGGACTTTGTGGCTTTGTGTGTCCTCAAAAATTTCTTTCAGTTCCATACAGAGGGATCCTATCCCTTCCTCTGAAGTTTCCGTGGTCTTAATTTTTGTTTCTGTAGAATTTTCTTCTTCTTTATAAATTTCCCCTTTCACTATAATTTCAGAAATACATTTCATTAATTTCTCCTTCGCTTCATGTATAGATTTTTTAATGTGTTCTTTTCTGTTTCGTTCATTCGTCATTATTTTTAGCAGCCCTAAAGGTTTTAAGACTGCTTTTGCTTTCTCAGTCTTAATTTCTTGTTTCATTTCATTGTTATCACCTTTTGGGCATTTTTCCTTATCTGTTTCCCAAGGACAGGAAGGAGAATAATTGATATGTTGACGCTCTGACAACTTTTTTAAAATACTCAGTTTCCAAAACCTTAAATCTCGAAAGATATCATCTTCTATAGAAGAGATTATCTTCTCTTTCGGGAAAAACTTTGAAAGATCATGATCCAGAGCTTTTTGTATCCTACTATTGCCAGTATATATTTCTACGACCCTATTACTTCCATACTCAAACAAATATGACAGTAATTTTGTTACCTTTATAGCATGGCGATAATAGAACTTATCTGCTAATCTGTGTTCCATCACTTTCATTACCTCAATAATGGCCAAATTATCAAAGGTGCAGCTACTTCTGTCATTGCTTCATCTGTTGGCATGCATGGATCATTGGATGTTACATCCCTAACTAAAATTTCTATTTTACTACGTCTTTTAATGAAATCACAAAACTTTCTTCTGATGTTTTTTAAGTTCATTTTCTGTACGGATCATAAGTATAAGGACGCGTCAAGTAGTCAGAGCCTGACAAAATACTAAACTAATTTTTAAATTTTCAGGTATCTTTCGAGCTTAAATTGAAAAATTAAAATTATTGCTCCGACAACAGAAATATTTTTGCAGTTTTTATAATAACCTTAGCAATTCTGAAATGAAATGAAAAATTGAATTGCTTTTCTATGGGAATATAGCAAAAAAGACACACACTTTAGAAGTTGAGCCTAAAAAAGTTTGGTTCCAGGATACAATTGCAACTTTAAACTGAGATATTAAATAAAAATTTCGTTGATTAAGCCAGGCAAAAAAAGAAAACTAATTTTAAAATATTCTGACACACTTGCACCTGATGCAAGAGTAAAACTTCCTGATGTAGGAGCTTCAGTCGAATTACTGAAAGAAAATCTTGGAGCAAATGCTGAAGCCGAAGTTGATGGAGCAAGTGTTCCAGCTGTAGAAGTCTTAGTCAATGGGTTTTGAAAGAAAATTATTAAGTTAATTATGACAGATAAACAAAAAATTAAAACTGTCAATGGTAGAGAGACATATTCTGAGTATTTCACCCAAGTCTTGAAGTTTTTTTGTACCCTTGCTTCATCCTGGAGTTTCTTGGTGCACACAATGAAACCCAGAAGTTACTCTTCTTTTTCGGCATTACCATCAAAATATGTATTTACTATAGCACATTTCTTCTTCTTTGGAAAATCATTGCTGTTTTCTCTTTGCAACAAGAATGCGAGCTTTTTTTGTGTCCCGTCCTTCATTTTAACCAAAATTTCTGCTTTAATAAATTCCGTTACAAATTGTTTTTCTTTATCTTTGAACTCAGTCTCTAGACCTTTGCTAAATTTCGATAGTTTTCCTATCCATTCAAATAAATTTTCTTAATATAGGTTCATCATTTTACTATAATTGATGAAGTTTTATATGAACTTGGAGCTTTTTATCGGCAGATTTAATGAATCTTTCATACCAGTGCCTTCAGTTTTAGTAGAAACATGAAAGTCCCTTTGAATAGGTCCTATAAAGAAAATAGAAAATAAAAAAGAAAATAAAATAGAAAAACATAAAATATATCTTTAGAAAAATGAGAAATTTAGAAGTTAACACTTCCAAATTTCACTTAGTCTATGAGGATATTTTACTTCTTACCTATTTCTTAGGGGTGTTCTATTTGTGTTTAGCCTAAGGGATCTTAGACCTAACGAAATATGGCATTTTCTCAATGTGTAGGATTGCTCAATAAATTGCATGTATCTCCTTTTTCTAAAGAAAAATTTTCTATTTTTTCTATTTTCTTTTCATTTCTATGTCCAAAGGTGATAACAATGAAATGAAACAAGAAATTGAGACTAAATAAGAAGAAGAAGTATTAAAACCTTTAGGTCTGGTAAAACAACCACGGCGGATGAAGAAAAGAGTAAAGAACAAATTAAAAAAGAATCTACATATGACGCAAAGGAAAACTGAATGAAATATTTTGTTGTAATTATAGTTAACAGGGAAGATTATAAAGGAGAAGAAATTTCTACGGAAACAAAAATTAAGACCACGGAGACTTCAGGGGAAGAGATAGGATCCCTCTGTATGGGACTGAAATAAATTTTTGAGGACACACAAAGTCAAAGACAAGGTAAAAGCAATTGAAGAAGATGAGGAAAAAAAATTGCAACCCGTTAGGAATAATGAAACTGAAGAAAGTAAAACAAGTGAGAAAAAAAATTAACGAAAGTTTATGGATGACAAAATCTGAAACAGGTAAGAACAAAGGCCCAAAAGGTGATAACAATGAAATGAAACAAGAACTTGAGACTAAAAAAGAAAACGCAGTATTGGAACCTTTAGGGCTGGTAAAAATAACGACGAATGAAGAAAAGAGTAAAGAGAAAATTAAAAAAGAATCTACACATGAAGCGAAGGAAAAATTAATGAAATATAGTGCTGAAATTAGGGTGAAAGGGGAATATTATAAAGATGAAGAAAATTCTATGGAAACAAACATTAAGACCAAGAAGACTTCAGAGGAAGAGATCGGATCCCTCTGTATTTGAATGAAAGAAATTTTGAGGACAAACAAAGACAGAAAGTCATAGTCAAGGTAAAAGCAATTGAATAATATGAGGACGAAAAAGTTCAACCCTTCATGATTTACATAACTGAATAAAGTAATACAATTAAGACAAAATTTGAAGATATTTCCTTCTTGAAAAATTCTTCAAAAGGTCAGAATGAATAAAAAAAAGGTTATACGAGCTAAAAATTAAATTAAACAAGAAATTGAGAATAAAAAAGAAAAGAAGTCTTAAAACCTTTAGGGCTGGTAAAAATAATGACGGATGAAGAAAAGAGAAAAGAAAAAATTAAAAAAGAATCTACATGTGAAGCAAAGGAGAAATTAATGAAATATATTGCTGACATTATAGTGAACGGGGAAGATTATAAAGAAGAAGAAAATTCTACGGAAACAAAAATTAAGGCCACGGACACTTCGGAGGAAGGGATAGGATCCCTCTGTATGTAACTGAAAGAACTTTTTGAGGACACACAAAGAGACACAATCACGCGCAAAGAGACACAACGAGGCACAGAGAGGTCCGTATAGTAACCAAGATGACTATTCAACAAGCTTTAGAGTTTTATGGTTAGGGAAGAGAGAAAAGGGCAGTAACTAAACTTCTGTTTGCAGTACTTTTTTGCAATTTCTTGAAATTTTTTTGACATAAGGAGGCCCAGAGTGATACAATGAGACACACAGAGACATCCGGAGACAGAGAGACCCCATGAAATAGAGAGACACACAGACACAGACAGACATTCACAAAAATACGCAGAGACAAAAAGAGACATACGTAGACATACTGAGACATACTGAGACACACGGAGACACAAAGAGATGACCACACACACACAAATAGACAGACAGATACTCACACACATAAATACACATATATGCAACGACACAATATAGTAAGAGACGATCAAGTCCAATGGCAAGAAATATAATACTCCCAAACTCCTTAAAAATGTAGTCATATCAAAAAAAAATATATATTTCTATTTATACTTCAAAAATTTCTATTTTACTGAGTCTTTTAACTAAATCACAAAACTTTCCATTGACGTTCTTAAGTTTATTTACTGTACAGATCATAAGTATAAGGAAGAGTCAAGTATTTAGAGTCTAAAAAAAAACTAAGCTTATTTTAAAATTATCAAGCATTTTTCTAGCTTAAATTAAAAAATTTAAATTATTCCTCAGACAACATAAATATTTTTGCAGTTTACATAATAACCTTAGTAATTCTGAAATGAAAACTAAAATGAAATGAAAAATTGAATTTCTTTTCAATGGGAATGTAGCAAAAAAACACACACCTTAGAAGCTGAGCCTTAATAAAGTTTGGTTCCAGGAGAAATTGTAACTTTGAACTTAGATACTAAATAAATATTTCGCTTATTAAGCCGTTCAAAAAAAAACTAATTTTAAAATTTGCCGTTATTTTTATAGTTTGAATTAAAAAAATAATATTAGTGCTCGGAAACCATAAATATTCTTGCAGTTTTCATAATAACAATAGTGATATTTTACTGATGTAATTATTAATGACACTATGCTATGATGTCATTATAGCTGTAATAGATTGTAATGTATATTATGGCTCTAATTATAGCTGTCATTATGAAAAAGAAATGTTCATATGATAAGAAGTTTAGCATTATATGGTAACGTAAAGACCACATTCTAACCATCAGCAGTGTAGTAATCCGGATAACAATGGTTGCTATCAACCTAGTAAGAGACGATCACTTCCATTGTTAAGAAATATAATAATCCCAAACTCCTAAAAATAGAGTCAGATCATAACAAAAAATACACCAATATAACCACCTTGTCCAAAACCATAGTATAGAAAGCTTTCTTTCATTTGGATGTAACAACAAGGGACATATATTTCCTTGAAAATAAAAGAAATGGCAGCTATTACAGTATTCTGCCCAAACTGCATTATTTTTTTCTTTTTTTTCTTCCTCTCCACGAATAGCTTGGCACTGGAACGTCGCAGAGACTTTTCAAAGGCTCATTATAAAGGAAACTACTATCTCTAGTGCTATTTGTAATTCAATTTTTTTTAATTTCAAACAAAATATATTATTCCATTAAACACTGAATTTTTTATTACTATTTATGATAAAATATTTTAAAATATATTTTATTATTGATAAATTTTAAAAGTCATTATTAAAAAACTTTATTTTAAGAGTGACTCGTCACAATTAAGCTTTTAACCATAAAAAATTGAATTTTAGTACCAATAAAGCTGTTTGCGCTAGCAAACTGGTTAGTATTTTAAACAAAATGAGTGATCATGTTAAAATGGAAAAAACAATTTTTGTTCCATTTTAGTTTTAGTTCAAATCGATAAAGTTATAAACTTCAAAAACATTTATGCCATCTGAGCAATAGCTTTTATCGTGTAATTTAGACTGTAAAAATACCTCAAAATTTTTAAAGTAGACTTATGTTTTGTTAGGTTTTAGATACGGGTTGCAGCGGTAGCTAACAACCTAGTAAGGGACGATCACGTCCAATGTTAAGAAATATAAAAACCCCTAACTCCTAAAAACAGAGTCAGATCAAAACAAAAAGTACACCATTAGAACCGCCTTGTCCGAAACCCCTATAAAGGAAACTTACCCCCTGCGGCTTGAATAACAAAGAAAATATATTGGCTTGATAATCAAGAAAACTGACTTTAACCACGTTATTCTCCACAAACGGGATATTTTTTTCTTTCTTTCTTTTCCACAGATAGCTTGGCACTGGAACATCGTAGAGAGTTGTTCAATGACTCATTTTAAAGGAACTCTCTAGATCTAGCGCTATTTGTACTTGATTTTTTTTTAAATTAATTTTTTTTACGAAAAACTTAATTTTTTATATACACTTTTAATCAATGACGTCATAGTCTTTGGTTGTAGTTAGTACATAAAGTCTGGATCATCGAATTAAAGCTGAAACTAAGTAAAGAACAATTATGCCTCCATATATTCACAGTGATGTATAAAATTTCCCATTACATCTGTAAACTGTTCCACAGTTGCCGGTTCATATCTTGGAAGCTTTTCACTAAACATGCAACATTTCTTTTGGATATTACTATGAGGTTTTGCGAAAGCATCTCTAGCTGACTTTTCAACAAAATCCATTCTTTCAGAGATAATTTTAAACTTTAATTTTGAATATTTTTCGTTAGCCCGGTAAAACATTCGTAAAATTTTTCTAAATTTACTAAGACCAGCCAGCATTGTTGCCATGTTTTTGGACTTCTTAATATAATTTTTAATTTTGCCCTTATGCGTTCTTTGCAGCTTGTGTAAACTGCAAAATATCCATGGTATCCGAGCAATAGTTTGAATATTTCAATTCAAGCTAGAAAAATACCTTAAAATGTTAAAATTAGTTTTATTTTTGGTTAGTTTAATAAAGATCGAACTCTTCCCTATACTAACTTGCATAGGCAACTTCACTATAGTTAAGATTACAGTATTTATATTATACATCATTATAAATTATAAAAGGTTCAAATGTTCGAAGATTATAGAGTTAAAAATTTTCCCACACCGGGAATCGAACCCGGGCCTGTTAAGTGAAAGTTAACTATCCTAGCCACTAGACCATATGGGGCCTTAAAGAAGTATTATAATAAAGAACGACCTTTTGCCTATAATAAATTTTATACTTCACTTAAGTATAGTATAGGTTAGTAATCCGGGTTGCAGTGGTAGCTAGCAATCTAGTAAGAGACGATCACGTCCAATGTTAAGAAATGTAAAACCTTCATAGTTCCTAAGAAAGGAGTCAGATCAAAACCAAAAGTACACCATTAGAACTGCCTTGTCCGAAAACCCTTGAAAGGAAACTTACCGCCCTTTGGTTTGAACAGCAAGGGAAATATATTGGCTTAAAAATCAAGAAAATTGACTTTAACCACGTTATTCTCCACAAACGGGATATTTTTTTCTTTTTTCTTCTTTTCCAGAGATAGCTTTGCGCTGGAAGATCGTAGAGAGTTGTTCAATGGCTCATTTTAAAGGAAATTAATTGGATTAAAATCCTTTTGTAACTAAAACGTGGCAGCTACTACAACATTCTGCCTAAATAGGATATTTTTTTCTTGTTATCCAGAGATAGCTTTGCACTGGAACATCGCAGAAAGTTGTTCAATGGCTCATTTTAAAGGAAATTAATTGGTTTAAAAACCTTTTGTAACTAAAACAAATTAAAACAGGATAAATTTTTCCACTAAAAACTGTATTTTTGATGTCTTTCCATACTGCTAGCAACCTAGCAACCTAGCTAGCAACCTTGTAAGAGACGTTCACGTCCAATGTTAAGAAATATAAAAACCCATAGTTCCTAAAAAAGGAGTCAGATCAAAACAAAAAGTACAGCATTAGAACCGCCTTGTCCGAAATCCCTTGAAAGGAAACTTACCACCCTTTGGCTTGAACAGCAAGGGAAATATATTGGCTTGAAAATCAAGAAAATTGACTTTAACCACGTTATTCTCGACAAACGGGATATTTTTTTCTTTTTTTCTTCTTTTCCAGAGATAGCTTTGCACTGGAATTTATAATAAAGAATGACCTCTCGCCTATACAAAATTTTATACGCCACTCAATTGTAGTATAGTTTGGTAATGACATTAAAAGACGATCTCTGAAATAACAAACCATTCCATACATTGGACTTAGTTAGCTACTTGATTGTTTGAGTTTTGTCTCTTGCTATTTAAAGGAATATAATATAGAACGACCTCTTGCCTATATTAAACTTTATAGGCCACTTAACTGTAGTATAGGTTAGTAAAGTCCAGGTTGCAGCGGTAGCTAGCACCATCATCTGGGTTGCAACGGTAACTAGCAAACTAGTAAGAGACGATCACGCCCCATATTAGAAACTAATGTAACCGATAACTCCTGAAAAAAGATTCAGATCAAAACAAAAAGTACACTTTTAGAACCGCCTTTACCAAAACTTCTATATAAAAAACTTCCCGTCCTTTGGCTTGAATAGCGAAGAAATTATATTGGCTTGAAAATCAAGAAAATTGACTTTAACCACGATATCATCCACAAACAGCATCTTTTTTCTTTCCGCTTTTTTTTACTCCTCAGCTAGATGGACAATGCAAAATCATAGAGAGCTGTATAATGTCTCATTTTAAAGGAAATTACTACATCTAGTCGCTTTTGTGTATAATAAAGATTGAACTCGTCCCTATACTAACTTGCATACGCAACTTCACTACAGTTAAGATTACATTATAGTGCAGGTTAGTAGCTCAATCCGGGTTGCAGCAGTAGCTAGCAACCTAGTAAGAGACGATCACCTCCAATGTTAAGAAATATAAAACCCTCCAACTCCTAACAAAAGAGTCGGATCAAAACAAAAAGTACACCATTAGAACCGCCTTGTCCGAATCCTCTGTAAAGGAAACTTACCGCCCTTTGGCTTGAATAGCAAAGAAAATATATTGGCTTGAAAATCAACAAAATAGACTTTTACCACGTTATTCTCCACAATCGGAATATTTTTTTTCTTTTTTTTTCTTTTCCACAGATAGCTTGGCACTGGAACATCGTAGAGGGTTGTTCAATAGCTCATTTTAAAGGAAAGTAATTGGGATAAAAATCTATAGTAACTAAAATAAATTAATTCTAAAAGAGAATAAATTTTTCCACCAAAAATTGCATTTTTGATGTCTTTTCACACTGCAGTCTTTCAAACATAATCGTATACCAGCGGTAAGATTTGAACCCACGCCTCCGAAGAGACTGGTGGCTAACACCCGTGTCTTGGACCACTCGACCAAGCTACCTCTTATAATATGGGTTGCAGCAGTAGCTAGCAACCTAGTAAGAGACGATCAGTCCTATGCTAAGAAATATAAAAACCCAAAACTCCTAAAAATAAAGTAAGATCAAAACAAAAGTACATCACTAGAACTACCTTGTCTGAAACCCTACTAGATAAATAATGAATGTCGTCATAGCTTTATATTAGAGCTATGACGTGAATAGAAAAACACGACATTATATTGTTGTTTCTGATGATGTCATGAAATAACATCATTGCGCCATGACGTCACTAAAATCATTACGCCGTGACGTCATAATTACTACTTAAGAACGACAAAGATGTAAATTCTCTCATTCTTGATTAGAATAATGGTTAGATCGAAGCAAGCTATACGCAATTTGAAAAAACAGTACTACACAAACACCAGAGATAGTATCTTGAAAAGAGAAAAGCAAAGGTATTCAACCGACCAGGCATATCGAGAAGTAAAAATTGAGAGAGCAAAATAAAGGTATTCAACCGACCAGGCGTATCGAGAAGTAATAATTGAGAGAGCAAAACAAAACAGCAAGATGTGTTATCTTCCGGGTTGCAGCGGTAGCTAGCAACCTAGTAAGAGACGATCACGTCCAATGTTAAGAAATATAAAAACCCATAGTTCTTAAAAAAAGAGTCAGATCAAAACAAAAAGTACACCATTAGAACCGCCTTGTTCGAAACCCCTGCATAGTAAAATTTCTGTCCCTTGGCTTGAACAGCAAGGAAAATATATTGGCTTGAAAATCAAGAAAAGTGGCAGCTACTACAACATTCTGCCTAAACGGGATATTTTTTTCTTTTTTTCTTTTTTTTTTCTTTTTTTGTATCCAGAGATAGCTTGGCACTGGAACATTGTAGAGGGTTGTTCAATAGCTCATTTTAAAGGAAATTAATTGGTTTAAAAATCTATAGTAACTAAAATCAATTATTTCTAAAAGAGAATAAATTTTTCCACCAAAAACTGCATTTTGATGTCTTTTCACACTGCAGTCTTTCAAATATAATCGTATACCAGCGGTAAGAATTGAACCCACGCCTCTGAAGAGACTGGTGGCTAACACCAGTGCCTTGGACCACTCGGCCAGGCTGCCTCTCATAAATAAATATATATGTGAATTTGGGTTGCAGCAGTAGCTAGCAACCTAGTAAGAGACGATCAGTCCAATGCTAAGAATTATAAAAACCCAAAACTCCTAAAAATAGAGTCAGATCAAAACAAAAGTACATCATTAGAAATACCTTGTCTGAAACCCTACTAGATAAATAATGAACGTCTTCATAGTTTTATATTAGAGCTATGACGTGAATAGAGTGACGTCATAATTAGTATATAAGGAAAGTCAAAACTGAAAATTCTCTCATTCTTGATTAGAATAATGGTTAGATCAAAGCAGGCTACACGCAAGTTGAAGAAAGTTTTAATAAAGATCGAACTCTTCCCTATACTAACTTGCATAGGCAACTTCACTATAGTTAAGATTACAGTATTTGTGTTATACATCATTATAAATTATCCGGGTTGCAGCGGTAGCTAGCGACCTAGTAAGAGACGATCACGTCCAATGTTAAGAAATACAAAAACCCATAGTTCCTAACATTTCCGGGTTGCAGCGGTAGCTAGCAACCTAGTAAGAGACGATCACGTCTAATGTTAAGAAATATAAAAACCCATAGTTCCTAACAAAGGAGTCAGATCAAAACAAAAAGTACACCATTAGAACCGCCTTGTCCGAAACCCCTTGAAAGGAAACTTACCGCACTTTGGAACAGCAAGGGAAATATATTGGCTTGAGCTAAATACTGTCATCAGTGAGATTCAAACCCATGCCTCCGATGTGACGGGTGGCTAACACCATTCTGGGTTGCAGCGGTAGCTAGCAACCTAGTAAGAGACGATCACGATCAATGTTAAGAAATATAAAAACCCATAGCTCCTAAAAAAGGAGTCAGATCAAAACAAAAAGTACACCTTTAGAACCGCCTTATCCGAAAACCCTGTATAGTAAACTTTCTGTCCCTTGGCTTGAACAGCAAGGGAAATATATTGGCTTGAAAATCAGGAAAACTGACTTTAACCTTGTTATTCTCCACAAACGGGATATTTTTTTTCCTTTTTTGTATCCAGAGATAGCTTGGCACTGGAACATCGTAGAGGGTTGTTTAATAGCTCATTTTAAAGGAAATTAATTGGGTTAAAAATCTATAGTAACTAAAATAAATTATTTCTAAAAGAGGATAAATTTTTCCACCAAAAACTGCATTTATATGTCTTTTCACACTGCAGTCTGTCAAACATAATCGTATACCAACGGTAAGATTTGAACCCACGCCTCCGAAGAGACTGGTGGCTAACACCAGTGCCTTGGACCCCTCGGCCAGGCTGCCTCTCATAAATAAATATATATGTGAATTTGGGTTGCAGCAGTAGCTATCAACCTAGTAAGAGACGATCAGTCCAATGCTAAGAAATATAAAAACCCAAAACTCCTAAAAATAGAGTCAGATCAAAACAAAAGTACATCATTAGAATTACCTTGTCTGAAACCCTACTAGATAAATAATGAATGTCATCATAGTTTTATATTAGAGCTATGACGTGAATAGAAAAACACGAAATTATATTGTTGTTTCTGCAGACGTCATGAAATTTACATTAAAGAATGACCTGTAGTCCATAGTAATTGATTATAATAAGAGACTAACCTCGAAGAATCATCCGGGTTGCAGCGGTAGCTAGCAACCTAGTGAGAAACGATCACGTCCAATGTTAAGAAATTTAAAAGCCCATAGTTCCTAAAAAAGGAGTCAGATCAAATTCAAAAGTACACCATTAGAACCGCCTTGTCCGAAACCCCTTGAAAGGAAACTTACCGCCCTTTGGCTTGAACAGCAAGGGAAATATATTGGCTTGAAAATCCTGCATACATTGAACTTAGATAGCTACTTGATTGCTTGAGGATCATCTCTTACTATTTCAAAGAAGAAAAAGCCTTAGGCTTTTTCCTGTTTGTAATGATATAGCATAAAAATAAACCCAAGTTTTAACTGACGTTTTCTTTCCGATCACGCTCAATATTAATTTACATCCGGGTTGCAGCGGTAGCTAGCAACCCAGTACGAGACGATCACGTCCAATGTTAAGAAATATAAAAACCCATAGTTCCTAACAGAGGAGTCAGATCAAAACAAACAGTACACCATTAGAACTGCATTGTCTGAAATACCTGTATAGGAAACTTTCTGTCCCTTGGCTTGAACAGCAAGGGAAATATATTGGCTTGAAAATCAAGAAAAGTGGCAGCTACTACAGCATTCTGCCTAAACGGTATATTTTTTTCTTTTTTTTCTTTTTTCTTTCTCTTCCACAGATAGCTTGGCACTGGAACATCGTAGAGAGTTGTTCAATAGCTCATTTTAAGGGAATTACATAAAGGATGATTATAGCTCATCATAAATGGTGTTTGTCAATTATCCGGGTTGCAGCGGTAGCTAGCAACCTAGTTTGGGTTGCAGCGGTAGCTAGCAACCTAGTAAGAGACGATCACGTCCAATTTTACGAAATATAAAAACTCATAGTTCCTAAAACAGGAGTCAGAGCAAAACAAAAAGTACACAATTAGAACCGCATTGTCCGAAACCCTGTATAGGAAACTTTCATTCCCTTGGCTTGAACAGCAAAGGAAATATATTGGCTTGAAAATCAAGAAAATTACATTAAAATACGATCATTGGAATAACATACCACTGCATATATTGAACTTAGATAGCTACTTGGTTGCTTGAGGATCATCTCTTACTATTTCAAAGAAGAAAAAGCCTTAGGCTTTTTCTGTTTGTAATGATATAGCATAAAAATAAACCCAAGTTGTAATTGACGTTTTCTTTCTTATCACGCTCAATATTAATTTACATCCGCGTTGCAGCGGTAGCTAGCAACCTAGTAAGAGACGATCACGTCCAATGTTAAGAAATACAAAAACCCAGAGTTCCTAACAGAGGAATCAGATCAAAACAAAAAGTACACCATTAGAACTGCCTTGTCCGAATCCCCTGTATAGGAAACTTTCTGTACCTTGGCTTGAACAGCAAGGGAAATATATTGGCTTGAAAATCAAGAAAAGTGGCAGCTACTACAACATTCTGCCTAAACGGGATATTTTTTTCTTTCTTCTTTTCCACAGATAGCTTGGCACTGGAACATCGTAGAGAGTTGTTCAATGGCTCATTTTAAAGGAAATCTCTAGATCTAGCTGCTGTTGCACTTAATTTTTTTTTCAATTAATTATTTTTTACGAAAAACTTTATTTTTTATATACAATATTGACCAATGACGTCATAGCCGTTGGATGTAGTTAGTATTACATAATTAATCTACTAATAACCATATATGACGTAATAAGTGACATGACGTAATATCCAAAACCTATTGTGTACTAATAACCATATATGACTTAATGAGCGACGTGACGTAAAAATTGAAAAAAATAATTTCTATTTTATTTTCGTTTTTAGTTCAGAATCGCTAAAGTTATAAACTGCAAAAATATTTATGGTGTCTGAGCAATAGTTTTAATCTTTTAATTTAGACTAGAAAAATACCTGAAAATTTAAAAATTAGTTTAATTTTTTTTAGGTTCTTGATACTTGATACGGGACATAAAATCCGGGTTGCAGCGGTTGCTAGCAACCTAGTAAGAGACGATCACGTCCAATGTTAAGAAATATAAAAACCCATAGTTCCTAAAAAGGAGTCAGATCAAATTCAAAAGTACACCATTAGAACCGCCTTGTTCGAAACCCCTGTATAGTAAACTTTCTGTCCCTTAGCTTGAACAGCAAGGGAAATATATTGGCTTGAAAATCAAGAAAAGTGGCAGCTACTACAACATTCTGCCTAAACAGGATATTTTTTCCTTTTTTTTCTTCTTTTATATCCAGAGATAGCTTGGCACTGGAACATCGTAGAGGGTTGTTCAAAAGCTCATTTTAAAGGAAATTAATTGGGTTGAAACCTTTTGTAACTAAAATATATTATTTCTAAAAGAGAATAAATTTTTTTTTACAGTAAAGAACGATCTCTCGCCAATAGTAACTGATATATGGTGGCTCCAGGGGTAACTACAAGTACACAAAAGGATCGATATGGTTCATCGTAAATGCAGAATATGTAAGTTTCATCAGATATAATTTCATGATCAAGATTGATCAATGACGTCATTATCATAGGTATTACCCAGATTGTCTCTTACTATTCCAATTAAGAAAAAGCCATAGGCTTTTTCCTGTTTGTAATTTCACAGTATCCGGGTTGCAGCGGTAGCTAGCAACCTAGTAAGAGACGATCACGTCCAATGTTAAGAAATTTTACATTAAAATCCGGGTTGCAACGGTAGCTAGCAACATAGTAAGAGACGATCACGTCCAATGTTAAGAAATATAAAAACCCATAGCTCCTAACAGAGGGATCAGATCAAAACAAAAAGTACACCATTAGAACCGCCTTGTCCGAAACCCCTGTATAGGAAACTTTCTGTCCCTTGGCTTGAACAGCAAGGGAAATATATTGGCTTGAAAATCAAGAAAAGTGGCAGCTACTACAACATTCTGCCTAAACGGGATATTTTTTTCTTTCTTCTTTTCCATAGATAGCTTGGCACTGGAACATCGTAGAGAGTTGTTCAATGGCTCATATTAAAGGAAATCTCTAGATCTAGCAACTTTTGCACTTAATTTTTTTTAAATTAATTATTTTTTACGAAAAAATTAATTTCTTATATACAATATTGATCAATGACGTCATAGTCGTTGGATGTAGTTAGTATTACATTATAATGAGGAACGACCTCTTGCCTATACTAAATTTCATGCGCCACTTAATTATAGTATAGGTTAGTAATTCCACAGATAGCTTGGCACTGGAGCATCGTAGAGATTTGTTCAATGGCTCATTTTATAGAAAAGTAACGGGGTTAAAAACCTTTTGTAAGTACCGCGTCGCTCCTTACTTAAAGTTCGTTACCACGAACTATCTGATCATAATCGTATACCAGCGGTAAGATTTAAACCCACGCCTCCAAAGAGACTGGTGGCTAACACCAGCGCCATGGACCACTCGGCCACGCTGCCTTTCATAACTATATGTGTGAATCTGGGATGCAGCAGTAGCTAGCAACCTAGTAAGAGACGATCAAGTCCAATGTTAAAAACTATAAAAACCCATAACTCCTAAAAAAGGAGTCAGATCAAAACAAAAGTACACCATTAGAACCGCCTTGTCCGAAAACCCTGTATAGTAAACTTTCTGTCCCTTGGCTTGAACAGCAAGGGAAATATATTGGCTTGAAAATCAAGAAAGGTGGCAGCTAATACAACATTTTGCCTAAATGGGATATTTTTTTTCATTTTATTTTTGCTTCCACAGTAAGTTACATTAAAAGGTGATCATTGGATCCGGGTTGCAGCGGTAGCTAGCAACCTAGTAAGAGATGATCACGTCCAATTTTAAGAAATATAAAAACTCATAGTTCCTAAAAAAGGATTCAGATCAAAACAAAAAGTACACCATTAGAACTGCCTTATCCGAAACCCCTGTATAGTAAATTTTCTGTTCCTTGGCTTGAAAAGCAAGGGAGATATATTACCTTGAAAATCAATAAAAGTGGCAGCTACTACAACATTCTGCCTAAATTTTTTTTTCTTTGTATCCGGAGATAGCTTGGCACTGGAACATCGTAGATAGTTGTTCAATGGTTCATTTTAAAGGAAATTAATTGGGTTAAAAATGTATAGTAACTAAAATAAATTATTTATAAAAGAGAATAAATTTTTCCTCCAAAAACTGCATTTTGATGTCTTTTCACACAGCAGTCTTTCAAACATAATCGTATACCAGCGGTAAGATTTGAACCCACGCCTCCGAAGAGACTGGTGGCTAACACCAGTTCCTTGGACCAGTCGGCCAGGCTGCCTCTCATAAATAAATATACATGTGAATTTGGGTTGCAGCAGTATCCGGGTTGCAGCGGTAGCTAGCAACCTAGTAAGAGACGATCACCTCCAATGTTAAGAAATATAAAACCCCCCAACTCCTAAAAAAAGAGTCAGATCAAAACAAAAAGTACACCATTAGAACCGCCTTGTCCGAATCCTTTATAAAGGAAACTTACCGCCCTTTGGCTTGAATAACAAAGAAAATATATTACCTTGAAAATCAAGAAAATAGACTTTTACCACGTTATTCTCCACAAACGGGATATTTTTTTCTTTCCACTTTTTTTTTCTGCTCAGCTAGCTGGGCACTGGAAAATCATAGAGAGTTGTATAATAGTTCATTTTAAAGGCAATTGCAACATCTAGTCACTTTTGTAATTAAAAATAAAATTCTTTTTAAAGTAGAATCAATTTTGTCAAAAAATTGCATTTTTGATGTATTTTCATACTGCAGTCTTTTCAAAGATATTTGAATTTTGAAGCAATAAAACAGTTCATGGTAATGAACTCTATAGTAATAATAGCTACTTGTCTCAATAGTAACTGAAATTCCTGGAACCAAAATTTTCTTTTTTGGCTTAATCGCTAAAATTATTATGTAAACTGCAAAAATATTTATGGTGCCTAATCAGTAATAGTAATTTTTTAATTTAAACAACAAAAATACATGAAAATTCTAAAATTAGTTTTGCTTTTTGTCTCCTGGAAGAAAAATGTATTTCATCTCAGTTCAAATTTATTATTGTATCCTGGAACCAAACTTTTTTTGGTTTGTAACCCGTAAAGTACATCCGGGTTGCAGCGGTAGCTAGCAACCTAGTAAGAGACGATCATTACATTAAAGAACGATCATTGAAATAACAAACCATTGCATACATTGGACTTAATTAGCTACTTGATTGTTTGAGGTTCGTCTCTTACTATTTCAAAGAAGAAAAAGCCGTAGGCTTTTTCCTGTTTGTAATTTCAAAGAAGAAAAAGCCGTAGGCTTTTTCCTGTTTGTAATGATGCAGCATAAAATTGATTTTGATTAATATTACAATAAAGAATGACACCTTGCCCATGTTAACTAAAACATAAATAGGGATTATGTAATTTCAAATAGCATCATGGCTGTAGAGATGGCTGAAACCTAGTTACAATAAAAAAAGATCATTGGAATAACAAAGATTGAATACCTCTGGAATTAGCTAGCTACTTGATGTTACATTAAAGAACGAACTTTAGTCCATAGTCCGGGTTGCAGCGGTAGCTAGCAACCTAGTAAGAGACGATCACGTCCAATGTTAAGAAATATAAAAACACTAACTCCTAAAAAAAGAGTCAGATCAAAACAAAAATTACACCATTAGAACCGCCTTGTCCGAAACCCGTAAAAAGGAAACTTACCGCCCTGCGGCTTGAATAACAAAGAAAATATATTGGCTTGATAATCAAGAAAATTGACTTTAACCACGTTATTCTCCACAAACGGGATATTTTTTTCTTTCTTTTCCACAAATAGCTTGGCACTGGAACATCGTAGAGAGTTGTTCAATGGCTCATTTTAAAGGAGATCTCTAGATCTAGCGCTATTTGTACTTAATTTTTTTTTAATTAATTTTTTTTACGAAAAACTTAATTTTTTATATACAATATTAAACAATGACGCCATAGTCTTTGGATGTAGTTAGTACATAAAGTCTGGATCATCGAATTAAAGCTGAAACTAAGTAAAGAACAATTATGCCTCCATATATTCACAGTGATCTATAAAATTTCCCATTACATCTATAAACTGTTCCACAGTTGCCGGTTCAGACCTTGGAAGCTTTTCACTAAACATGCAACATTTCTTTTGGATATTACTATGAATTTTTGCGAAAGCATCTCTAGCTGACTTTTCAACAAAATTCATTCTTTCAGAGATAATTTTAATCTTTATTTTGAATATTTTTCGTAATCCCGGTAAAAAATTCGTAAAATTTTTCTAAATTTACTAAGATCCGCCAGCATTGTTGCCATGTTTTTGGACTTCTGAATATAATTTTTAATTTTGCCCTTATGCGTTCTTTGCAGCTTGTGTAAACTGCAAAATATCCATGGTATCCGAGCAATAGTTTGAATATTTCAATTCAAGCTAGAAAAATACCTGAAAATGTTAAAATTAGTTTTATTTTTAGTTAGGTTCTAACTACCCGATGTGGAATTTACTATGTATTTTCAGACCAAAAAATTCAATTTTTTAATATATTTCATTTTTAAGTTTAGAATCGCTAAAGTTATTATGTAAACTGCAAAATTATAATAAAGAACGAACTCTAGCCTATACTAACTTATATGAGCAATTTAAGTATAATATAGGCTTATACAGTTTTATTTAAATTCAACATATTAAAAATTCCATTCACCGAAGAATCAAATTCAGGTCACCCACGTGACAAATGGGTGTGCTTGCCATTGTATCATCGGAGACTTATGCAAAATAAATTACATATAAGACATGATAATAAATTTGTTAATACACAAAACTTTTTATACAAGGAATCAGTCTGGCTAATTATAAATGGGGATTATGTAATCCGGATTGCAGCGGTAGCTAGCAACCTAGTAAGAGACGATCACCTCCAATGTTTAGAAATATAAAACCCCCCAACTCCTAAAAAAAGAGTCAGATCAAAACAAAAAGTATACCATTAGAACCGCCTTGTCCGAATCCTCTATAAAGGAAACTTACCGCCCTTTGGCTTGAATAACAAAGAAAATATATTGGTATGAAAATCAAGAAAATTGACTTTTACCACGTTATTCTCCACAAACGGGATATTTTTTCTTTCCGCTTTTTTTCCTCCTCAACTAGCTGGGCACTGGAAAATCATAGAGAGCTGTATAATAGCTCATTTTAAAGGCAATTGCAACATCTAGTGCCTTTTGTAATTAAAAATAAAATACTTTTTAAAGTGGAATCAATTTTTTCAAAAAAATTGCATTTTTGATGTATTTTCATACTGAAGTCTTTTCAAAGATATTTGAATTTTTAAGCAATCAAACAGTTCATGGTAATGAACTCTATAGTAATGATAGCTACTTGTCTCAATAGTAACCGAAACTCCTGGAACCAAAATTTTCTTTTTTGGCTTAATCGCTAAAATTATTATGTAAACTGCAAATCCGGGTTGCAGCGGTAGCTAGCAACCTAGTAAGAGACGATCACATCCAATGTTAAGAAATATAAAAACCCCTAACTACTAAGAAAAGAGTCGGATCAAAACAAAAATTACACCATTAGAACCACCTTGTCTGAAACTTCCCTATAGTTAACTTTCTGTCCCTTGGCTTGAATAACAAAGAAAATATATTGGCTTGAAAATCAAGAAAAATGGCAGCTACTACAACATTCTGCCTAAACGGGATATTTTTTTCTTTCCGCTTGATTTTTCTCCTTAACTAGCTTGGCACTGGAAAATCATAGAGAGCTGTATAATAGCTCATTTTAAAGGAAATTGCAACATCTAGTCACTTTTGTAATTAAAAATAAAATACTTTTTAAAGTAGAATCAATTTTGTCAAAAAAATTGCATTTTTGATGTATTTTCATACTGCAGTCTTTTCAAAGATATTTGAATTTTGAAGCAATCAAACAGTTCATTGTAATGAAATCTATTGTAAAATAATAGCTACTTGTCTCAATAGTAACCGACACTCTAAAGAACAAAATTTTGATTGTCTCAATAGTAACCGAAACTCTAAAGAACGAAATTTTGGTACCAATAGATACATCAAAGCAAACAGTTCGTTATAACGAACTATATGTTGTATAGTAAGAGCGACTCGTCTCAATAGTAAAACTTGCTACATCTAGGTACTTCTGTAATTAAAGATAAAATATTTTTTAATAGTCCCAGTTTGCAGCAGTAGCTAGGAACCTAATTAAAAGAGATCATTTGAAGAACATACCATTGTATATATTAAACTTAGTTAGCTGCTCGATTCCTTGAAGAAAAAAAATCTTATTTGTCAACTGAAACTAGAATAATTCCTGAAAATTTAAAAAAATATAATTTTATTTAGCTGCAAAGTGCAAAAATATTTACGGTGTCTGAATAATAATTTCCATTTTTTAATTCAAACCAGAAAAAAACCTGAAAATTTAAAAATTAGTTTGGTTTTCCTTTTGCTTCAATTGACTCGCTACACCATTTTCTACGCCATTAATTTTATATCATCTTAGTTCAAATTTTTTTGGCTTAACCCGTAATTTACGTATCTCTGTATTGTTCTCCTATATTTCCAATGAGAAATATTCATTTTTTTTATTTTAGTCCGGGTTGCAGCGGTAGCTAGCAACCTAGTAAGAAACAATCACATCCAATGTTAAGAAATATAAAAACCCCTAACTACTAAGAAAAGAGTCAGATCAAAACAAAAATTACACCATTAGAACCACCTTGTCTGAAACTTCCCTATAGTTAACTTTCTGTCCCTTGGCTTGAATAACAAATAAAATATATTGGCTTGAAAATCAAGAAAAATGGCAGCTACTACAACATTCTGCCTAAACAGGATATTTTTTTCTTTCCGCTTGATTTTTCTCCTTAACTAGCTGGGCACTGGAAAATCATAGAGAGTTGTATAATAGCTCATTTTAAAGGAAATTGCAACATCTAGTCACTTTTGTAATTAAAAATAAAATACTTTTTAAAGTAGAATCAATTTTGTCAAAAAAATTGCATTTTTGATGTATTTTCATACTGCAGTTTTTTCAAAGATATTTGAATTTTTAAGCAATCAAACAGTTCATGGTAATGAACTCTATAGTAATGATAGCTACTTGTCTCAATAGTAACCGAAACTCCTGGAATCAAAATTTTCTTTTTTGGCTTAATCGCTAAAATTATTATGTAAACTGCAAATCCGGGTTGCAGCGGTAGCTAGCAACCTAGTAAGAGACGATCACATCCAATGTTAAGAAATATAAAAACCCCTAACTACTAAGAAAAGAGTCAGATCAAAACAAAAATTACACCATTAGAACCACCTTGTCTGAAACTTCCCTATAGTTAACTTTCTGCCCCTTGGCTTGAATAACAAAGAAAATATATTGGCTTGAAAATCAAGAAAAAAGGCAGCTACTACAACATTCTGCCTAAACGGGATATTTTTTTCTTTCCGCTTGATTTTTCTCCTTAACTAGCTTGGCACTGGAAAATCATAGAGAGCTGTATAATAGCTCATTTTAAAGGAAATTGCAACATCTAGTCACTTTTGTAATTTAAAATAAAATACTTTTTAAAGAAGAATCAATTTTGTCAAAAAAATTGCATTTTTGATGTATTTTCATACTGCAGTCTTTTCAAAGATATTTGAATTTTGAAGCAATCAAACAGTTCATTGTAATGAAATCTATTGTAAAATAATAGCTACTTGTCTCAATAGTAACCGACACTCTAAAGAACAAAATTTTGATTGTCTCAATAGTAACCGAAACTCTAAAGAACGAAATTTTGGTACCAATAGATACATCAAAGCAAACAGTTCGTGATAACGAACTATATGTTGTATAGTAAGAGCGACTCGTCTCAATAGTAAAACTTGCTACATCTAGGTACTTCTGTAATTAAAGATAAAATATTTTTTAATAGTCCCAGTTTGCAGCAGTAGCTAGGAACCTAATTAAAAGAGATCATTTGAAGAACATACCATTGTATATATTAAACTTAGTTAGCTGCTCGATTCCTTGAAGAAAAAAAATCTTATTTGTCAACTGAAACTAGAATAATTCCTGAAAATTTAAAAAAATATAATTTTATTTAGCTGCAAAGTGCAAAAATATTTACGGTGTCTGAATAATAATTTCCATTTTTTAATTCAAACCAGAAAAAAACCTGAAAATTTAAAAATTAGTTTGGTTTTCCTTTTGCGTCAATTGACTCGCTACACCATTTTCTACGCCATTAATTTTATATCATCTTAGTTCAAATTTTTTTGGCTTAACCCGTAATTTACGTATCTCTGTATTGTTCTCCTATATTTCCAATGAGAAATATTCATTTTTTTTTATTTTAGTCCGGGTTGCAGCGGTAGCTAGCAACCTAGTAAGAAACAATCACATCCAATGTTAAGAAATATAAAAACCCCTAACTACTAAGAAAAGAGTCAGATCAAAACAAAAATTACACCATTAGAACCACCTTGTCTGAAACTTCCCTATAGTTAACTTTCTGTCCCTTGGCTTGAATAACAAATAAAATATATTGGCTTGAAAATCAAGAAAATGGCAAGTACTACAACATTCTGCCTAAACAGGATATTTTTTTCTTTCCGCTTGATTTTTCTCCTTAACTAGCTGGGCACTGGAAAATCATAGTGAGCTGTATAATAGCTCATTTTAAAGGAAATTGCAACATCTAGTCACTTTTGTAATTAAAAATAAAATACTTTTTAAAGTAGAATCAATTTTGTTAAAAAAATTGCATTTTTGATGTATTTTCATACTGCAGTCTTTCAAAGATATTTGAATTTTGAAGCAATCAAACAGTTCATGGTAATGAAATCTATAGTAATAATAGCTACTTATCTCAATAGTAACCGACACTCTAAAGAACAAAATTTTTATTGTCTCAATAGTAACCGAAACTCTAAAGAACGAAATTTTGGTACCAATAGATACATCAAAGCAAACAGTTCGTGATATATAATAAAGATCGAACTCTTCCCTATACTAACTTGCATACGCAACTTCACTATAGTTAAGATTACAGGATTTATATTTTTACATTAAAAGACGATCACTGAAATAACAAACCATTCCATACATTGGACTAAGTTAGCTACTTGATTGTTTGAGTTTCGTCTCTTACTATTTAAAAGAAGAAAAAGCCGTAGGCTTTTTCCTGTTTGTATTTATAGTTAAAACACGAACTCAAGGCCAAAGAAACTGAACACTGTGGTTCATTCATATTATCTTCATTATTTTAGCTAGAATGTAAATAAACATGTTTCTTTTTTAAATTTTAAATTGAAAAGATAGCGCTTTTAATTCAACATATTAAAAGTTCTCCCCGACGGGGAATCGAACCCCCTTCTCCCAGGTAACAAGTGGGCATACTTACCATTAGACTATCGAAGACTTGTAAAATAAAAGTTACATATAAGATATGATAATAATCTTTTAATCCTTATAATAAAGAACGACCTTTTGCCTCTACTAAATTGTATACGCTACTTAATTATAGTGTAGGTTAGTAATTCCACAGATAGCTTGGCACTGAAACATCGTAGAGTTCAATGGTTATCCGGGTTGCAGTGGTAGCTAGCAACCTAGTAAGAGACGATCACGTCCAATGTTAAGGAATATAAAAACCCATAGTTCCTAACAGAGGAGTCAGATCAAAACAAAAAGTACACCATTAGAACTGCCTTGTCCGAAACCCCTGTATAGGAAACACTCTGTCCCTTGGCTTGAACAGCAAGGGAAATATATTGGCTTGAAAATCAAGAAAAGTGGCAGCTACTACAACATTCTGCCTAAACGGGATATTTTTTTCTTTTTTTTTCTTTTGTATCCAGAGATAGCTTGGCACTGGAACATCGTAGAGAGTTGTTCAATGGCTCATTTTAAATTAAATGAATTGGGTTAAAAATCTATAGTAACTAAAATAAATTATTTCTAAAAGAGAATAAATTTTTCCACCAAAAACTGCATTTTTGATGTCTTTTCACACTGCAGTCTTTCAAACATAATCGTATACCAGCGGTAAGATTTGAACCCACGCCTCCGAAGAGACTGGTGGCTACGATCTCTCGCCCATAGTAACTGATATACGGTGGTTCCGGAGGTAATCCGGGTTGCAGCGGTAGCTAGCAACCTAGTAAGAGACGATCACGTCCAATGTTAAGAAATATAAGAACCCATAGTTCCTAAAAAAGGATCCGGGTTGCAGCGGTTGCTAGCAACCTAGTAAGAGACGATCACGTCCAATGTTAAGAAATAAAAAAACCCTAGTTCCTAACAGAGGAGTCAGATCAAAACAAAAAGTACACCATTAGAACCGCCTTGTCCGAAACCCCTGTATAGGAAACTTTCTGTCCCTTGGCTTGAACAGCAAGGGAAATTAATTGGCTTGAAAATCAAGAAAAGTGGCAGCTACTACAACATTCTGCCTAAACGGGATATTTTTTTCTTTTTTTTTCTTTTTCTTTTCCACAGATAGCTTGGCACTGGAACATCGTAGAGGGTTGTTCAATAGTCATTTTAAAGGAAATTAATTGGGTTAAAAATCTATAGTAACTAAAATAAATTATTTCTAAAAGAGAATAAATTTTTCCACCAAAAACTGCATTTTTGATGTCTTTTCACACTGCAGTCTTTCAAACATAATCGTATACCAGCGGTAAGATTTTAACCCACGCCTCCGAAGAGACTGGTCAGTCCCATGCTAAGAAATATAAAAACCCAAAACTCCTAGTAGCTAGTTAGCTACTTGATTGTTTGAGTTTCGTCCCTTACTATTTAAAATAAGAAAAAGCCGCAGGCTTTTTCCTGTTTGTATTTATAGGTAAAAAACGAACTCAGGTCCAAAGAAACTGAACCCTGTGGTTCATTCATATTATCTTCATTATTTTAGCTAGAATGTAAATAAACAAGTTTCTTTTTTTTACAGTAAAGACCGATCTTTTATAATAAAGAACGACTTATTGCCTATACTAGATTTTATACACCACTTTATTATAGTATAGGTTAGTAATTCCACAGATAAATTGGCACTGGAACATCGTAGAGAGTTGTTCAACGGCTCATTTTAAACATATTTCATATTAAAGATTGATCAATGTCATAATTAAGAGGGAATTCCTTACCAACAGGAGTTTTTTGGTCACCTTGACTCTCTCTTATTTTACAACTGTTCCCATTATAGTCTTCTTGAAAATATAAATCATAATAAAGATCGAACTCTTCCCTATACTAACTAGCATACGCAAATTCACTATAGTTAAGATTACAGTATTTATATTATACATCATTATAAATTATAAAAGGTTCAAATGTGCGAAGATTATTGAGTCAAAAATTTTCCCACACCAAGAATCGAACCCGAGCCTCTTAAGTGAAAGTTAAATATCCTAGCCACTAGACCATATGGAACCATAAAGAAGTATGATTTAAGAGCCATATGCATATTATTATTTCACCATACCAATTTTAATAAGGCCAAAACAAAATAGTTGACATGCAACCTTAATTTTGACACATTAGTTAAATCTTCATCAGGCTTAAAAAAACTTTTTGCTAGTTTACATGAAAGAACGAACCTTAGCCCATAGTAGCAGAAATAAGAATATCTAGATTGCAGCAGTAGGTAGCAACCTATTACATAATCCGGGTTTTTCCGGGTTGCAGTGGGAGCTAGGAAACTTTCTGTCCCTTGGCTTGAAAAGCAAGGGAAATATATTGGCTTGAAAATCAAGAAAAGTGGCAGCTACTACAACATTCTGCCTAAACGGGATATTTTTTTCTTTTTTTCTCTTTTCTTTCTTTTCCAAAGATAGCTTGGCACTGGATTATAATAAAGATCGAACTCTTCGCTATACTAACTTGCATACGCAACTTCACTATAGTTAAGATTACAGTATTTATATTATGCATCATAATAAAGGGAAATCGTAGAGAGTTGTTCAATGGCTCATTTTAAAGCGAAATTAATGGGGTTAAAAAGTTCTTGTAATTAAAATAAATTATTTTTATTAAATTAAGATTTACAATAAAAGATGATCATTGGTTATTACATTAAATCCGGGTTGCAGCGGTAGCTAGCAACCTAGTAAGAGACGATCACGTCCAATGTTAAGATCTATAAAAACCCATAGTTCTTAAAAAAAGAGTCAGATCAAAACAAAAAGTACACCATTAGAACCGCCTTGTCCGAAACCCCTGCATAGTAAAATTTCTGTCCCTTGGCTTGAACAGCAAGGGAAATATATTGGCTTGAAAATCAAGAAAAGTGGCAGCTACTACAACATTCTGCCCAAACGGGATATTTTTTTCTTTTTTTCTTTTTTTTTCTTTTTTTGTATCCAGAGATAGTTTGGCACTGGAACATCGTAGAGGGTTGTTCAATAGCTCATTTTAAAGGAAATTAATTGGGTTAAAAATCTATAGTAACTAAAATAAATTATTTCTAAAAGAGAATAAATTTTTCCACCAAAAACTGCATTTTGATGTCTTTTCACACTGCAGTCTTTCAAATATAATCGTATACCAGCGGTAAGAATCGAACCCACGCCTCTGAAGAGACTGGTGGCTAACACCAGTGCCTTGGACCACTCGGCCAGGCTGCCTCTCATAAATAATTACATAAAGGCTCGATCATCGAATTCAAGCTGAAACTAAGTAAAGGACATTTATGCCTTCATATATTCACAGTGATGTATAAGATTTCCCAATACATCTGTAAACTGTTCCACAGTTGCCGGTCCATACCTTGGAAGCTTTTCACTAAACATGCAACATTTCTTTTGGATATTACTATGAAGTTTTGCGAAAGCATCTCTAGCTGACTTTTCAACAAAATCTATTCTTTCAGAGATAATTTTAATCTTTAATTTTGAATATTTTTTGAAATCCCGGTAAAACTTTCGTAAAATTTTTCTCAATTTACATCTAGTCACTTTTGTAATTCAAAATAAAAATATTTTTAAAGTAGAATGAATTTTGTCAAAAAAATTGCATTTTTGATGTATTTTCATGCTACAGTCTTTTCAAAGATATTTGAATTTAGAAGCAATCAAACAGTTCATGGTACTGCAAACAAACTGTATGTTGTATAGTAAGAGCGACTCGTCTCAATAGTAAAACTTGCCACATCTAGTTCCTTCTGTAATTAAAGATAAAGTATTTTTTTAATAGTTCCGGTTGGCAGCGGTAGCTAAGAATCTAATTAAAAGAGATCATTCGAAGAACATACCATTGTATATATTAAACTTAGTTAGCTGCTCAATTCCTTGAAAAAAAATCTTATTTGTCAACTGAAACTAGAATAATTCCTGAAAATTCAAAAAAATAATTTTATTTAGCTGCAAAGTGCAAAAATATTTACGGTGTCTGAACAATAATTTCCATTTTTTAATTCAAACCAGAAAAAAAGCTGAAAATTTAAAAATTAGTTTGGTTTTCCTTTTGCTTCATATAACTCGCTACACCATTTTATGCGCCATTAATTTTATATCATCTTAGTTAAATTTTTTTTGGCTTAACCCTTAAATTACGTATCTCTATATTGTTGTCCTATATTTCCAATGAGAAATATTCAAAATTTATTTATTTTAGTTTTGAGTTCAGAATCTCTTAACTTATTATGTAAACTGCAAAAATATTTATTTTGTCTAACCAAAAATACTAATTTTTAATTCATCCGGGTTGCAGCGGTAGCTAGCAACCCGGGTTGCAGCGGTAGCTAGCAATCCGGGTTGCAGCGGTAGCTAGCAACCTAGTAAGAGACGATCACGTCTAATGTTAAGAAATAAAAAACCCATAACAAATAAAAAATTACACTAAAGGTCGAACTCTAACCTATACTAATCTGGGTTGGAGCATTAGCTAGCATCCGGGTTGAAGCCGTAGCTAGCAACCTAGTAAGAGACAATCACGCCCCATAGTAAAAACTAAAGTAACACATAACTCCTGAAAAAAGATTCAGATCAAAACAAGAAGTATACTATTAGAACAGTCTTGTCCAAAACTTCTATATAGCAAACTTACCGTCCTTTTGCTTGAATAACAAAGAAAATCCGGGTTGCAGTGGTAGCTAGCAACCTAGTAAGAGACGATCACGTCCAATGTTAAGAAATAAAAAAAAACCATAGCTCCTAAAAAAGCAGTCAGATCAAAACAAAAAGTACACCATTAGAACCGCCCTGTCCAAAACCCCTTTATAGGAGACTTTCTGTCATTTGGCTTGAACAGCAAGTGAAATATATTGGCTTGAAAATCAAGAAAATTGGCAGATACTACAACATTCTGCCTAAAAGGGATATTTTTTTCTTTCTTTTGTTTCGAGAGATAGCTTGGCACTGGAACATCGTAGAAAAATGTTCAATGGCTGATTTTAAAGAAAATTAATTGGGTTAAAAACCTTTTGTAACTAAAACGAATTATTTTAAAACAGGATAAATTTTTCCACTAAAAACTGTATTTTTGATGTCTTTCCATACTGCTGTCTTTTCAAAGACATTTGATTTTTGAAGCAATCAAACAGTTCGTGGTAAGGTTGTATTTTAAACTTTTTATTCCATAGATAGCTTAGCACTGGAACATCGTAGAGAGTTGTTCAATGGATCATTTTAAATTAAATTAATAACATTCAAGGATGTATCCAAAGGGTTTAGTGGGTTTGAACCCCCCTCCCCCAAAATGTTTTTCAGATTTATAATAACGAATATAAAATGAATAAAACAAAATTGAATAAAAAAAATATATAAAAATGAATATGAACAACTTTTTATGCGTTTTTGAAGTTTTTATTATAATAAAGAAGGAATATCTTACCGATTATCTACTAATAACCATATATGACGTAATAAGTGACTTGACGTAATATCTAAAACTTATTGTGTACTAATAACCATATATAACTTAATGAGCGACGTGACGTAAAAATTGACAAAAATTAATTTTTATTTTATTTTCGTTTTTAGTTCAGAATCGCTAAAGTTATAAACTGCAAAAATATTTATGGTGTCTGAACAATAGTTTTAATCTTTTAATTTACACTAGAAAAAAATGGAAAATTTAAAAATTAGTTTAATCTTTTGTTAGGTTCTTGATACTTGATACGTGACTTAAACATTCAACTGATGGTTACATAATGGTTTCAATCAAGCAAGCTACACGTATGTTAAAAAAACAGTACTATACAAAAAACAGAGACAACATCTTGGAAAGAAAAAAGCAAAGGTATTCAACTGACAAGGTGTATCAAGAAGTAATAATTGAGAGAGCAAAACAAAACAGCAAGATGTGTTATCACAATGATGAAGATTATAGACATGCAAAAATTGAGACTGCCAAACAAAAGATCAAGGAGCGTTATCAAAATGATAAACTTTATAGAGAAGCAGTATTTTGAGCAGACTAGACAAAAGATCAAGGAGCGTTATCACAATGATGAAGATTACCGAAAAATATATAAGAAAAAAGTTGCTACCAGAATAATGGGTAGATACTGGGGTGACAAAAGCTATAATGAAAAAATTAAATTCTCTGCGAGGTTGTACCGAAGAACGCATAAGGACAAAGGGAAAAATTAAATTCATAAATACAAGAAGATGGCAAAAATGCAGGCTGATCTTCGTAAATAGAGAAACATTTTAAACATGTTTTTACAGTAATGAACGAACCCTCCACCCCGTAGTAACTAAAATAAGATTATAATAATTATTATTAAAGATAGATGAATGATTTCATAAGAGTATGTTGTAGCCAGGTCGTCTCTTACTATTCCAATTAAGAAAAAGCTATAGGCTATTTCCTGTTTGTAATACAGTAAGGTAAAATAATATGGGGTTGCAGCGGTAGCTAGCAACTTAGCAAGAGACGATCACATTCAATTTTAAGAAATTTAAAACCCATAACTCCTAAAAAAGGAGTCAGATCAAAACAAAAAGCACTAAATTACATTATCCGGGTTGCAGCGGTAGCTAGCAACCTAGTAAGAGACGATCACGTCCAATGTTAAGAAATGTAAAAACCCATAGTTCCTAAAAAAGGAGTCAGATCAAATTCAAAAGTACACCATTAGAACCGACTTGTCCAAAACCCCTTGAAAGAAAACTTACCGCCCTTTGGCTTGAACAGCAAGGGAAATATATTGGCTTGAAAATCAAGAAAAGTGGCAGCTACTACAACATTCTTCCTAAACGGGATATTTTTTTTCTTTTTTTTTTCTTCTTTTCCAGAGATAGCTCGGCACTGGAGCATCGTAGAGAGTTGTTCAATGGCTCATTTTAAAGGAAATTAATTGGTTAAAAATCTATAGTAACTAAAATAAATTAATTCTAAAACAGGATAAATTTTTCCACCAAAAACTGCATTTTTGATGTCTTTTCACACTGCAGTCTTTCAAACATAATCGTATACCAGCGGTTTGATTTGAACCCACGCCTCCGAAGAGACTGGTGGCTAACACCAGTGCCTTGGACCACTCGGCCAGGCTGCCTCTCATAAATAATATATATGTGAATCTGGGTACAGCAGTAGCTAGCAACCTAGCAAGAGACGATCAGTCCAATACTACGAAATATAAAAACCCAAAACTCCTAAAAATAGAGTCAGATCAAAACAAAAGTACATCATTAGAACTACCTTGTCTGAAACCCTACTAGATAAATAATGAATGTCATCATAGTTTTATATCACAGCTATGAGACGTGAATAGAAAAACACGAAATTATATTGTTGTTTCTGAAGACGTCATGAAATAATACCATTGCGCCATGACGTCATGAAATAAAATCATTACGCCGTGCCGTCATAATTACTATATAAAAAGCGTCAAAACTGTAAATGTTCTCATTCATAATTAGATATACAATAAAGAACGAACTCTAACCTTTAATACTAACTGAAAGGTGTGAATGGGTGTGTTGAACGGCTTTACAGTATCCGGGTTGTTATAGTAAGGAGCGATCTAATAAGACACGATCACGTCGTATGTTAAGAAATATAAAAACACATAACTCCTACAAAATTATAATAATGAACGACCTCTTGCATATACTAAACTTTATACGCCACTTAATTATAGTATTAGGTTAGTAATTCAACAAATAGCTTTGCATTGGAACATCGTAGAGAGTTGTTTAATGGCTCATTTTAAAGGAAATTAATGCGGTTAAAATTACACCAAAGAACAAACTTTAGTACATAGTAGCTGAAATTATATTAAAATACGATCGTTTGGAAATCAAACATAATTATATAAAAGGACAATTCAAAAAATCGATAAGAAACTTAAAGGACATTACCTATTCTTACATACCCAAGATTATAACAAAATGAAAATATGGAAAAAGCACAATATTTGTTAATAGACTTGGCTTGAACCAACTTACTGCAGCTACGCGAGATAAAATTATTGACATGCAACCTGAAAAAGCTTTTGATGTAATTACAGTAAAGAACGATCTCTCTCCCATAGTAACTGATATCCGGGTTGGAGCGGTAGCTAGCAACCTAGTAAGAGACGATCACGTCCAATGTTAAGAAATATAAAAACCCATAGTTCCTAACAAAAAAATCAGATCAAAACAAAAAGTACACCATTAGAACCGCCTTGTCCGAAACCCCTGTATAGGAAACTTTCTGTCCCTTGGCTTGAACAGCAAGGGAAATATATTGGCTTGAAAATCAAGAAAATTGACTTTATTACATTAAAAGTCGATCATTGGAATCACAAATCATTGTACACATTGAATTTTTTACAATAAAGAATGACACCTAGCCCATGTTAAATGAAACATAAATAGGGATTATGCAATTTCCATTAGTATCATGGCTTTAGAGATGGCTGAAACCTAGAAAAGAACAAACCATTACAGTAAAGAACATTTCATGTTAAAGATTGATCAATGATGTCAATCATAGTTTGTAGCCAGGTTTACATTAAAGGGCGAACTATAGCCCATAGTAACTAGAATCCAGGTTGCAGCAGTAGCTTGCATACTATCCGGGCTGCGGTGGTAGCTAGCAACCTAGTAAGAGATGATAATGCACCATAGTAAAAATGAAATAGTCAAAAAGTTCGTGGTAACGAACTGTTGTAGTAAAAGCGAATCGTCCCAATAGCAACAGAAAGTCTAAAAAACAGAATTTTAATATCAAAGATACGTCAAAAGAATCAAATTTTTACACAGATTTTAAATATTTAAGTTTCAACAAGTTTAGTTACATTAAAAGACGTTCATTGGAATAATAAATCATTGTATACATTCGATTTAGTTATTTACTTGATTGTTCGAAGTTTGTTTCTTTCTATATCAAAGAAGAAAAATCCTTAGACTTTTTCTCGTTTGTAATCATTTGCAAATACATAAAGGACCGATATAATTCATCATAAATTATGTTTGTCAAACATTTCCCCTTCCTAAAGCCCTGCTTATTCAGGTTGTCATAATTAAAATCAAGTAGTTGTGGATATCAAACCATACACTAATTGTAGAAAAGGCCAGGAAAGACAGCACAAGAGAGTGACATTTCATACCTGGCATAAGCCCTTTTTAGGATCGTATAAAATGATGGTATTTACGTGATGGTAAGACAACAAACCTTATTGATTATGTTATAGTAAAGTGAAGACTTTCAGGATAAATACAAGATATTAGGGTATATAGGAGTACTGTTATTGATGTTAAAAGTAAGTTATGATGTTGGTATACTCCAGGATGAGAATTTGAGATAAACTTTCTAGGAACAGTTGAATGCTAAACTTGAAAGTTAAAAATTTGACAATGTGGAAGATGGATGGAACAATTTTAGAAAAAAAATTTTGAAGTTGCTGATGATGTCTTAGGGAAAAAATTTAGGCCTGCAGCTTGAAATATTTGTGAAAAGGCTTTAATTACAATAAAATTACTATTCCAATAAAAAAAAGCCATAAGCTTTTCCTGTTTGTAATGTAACCGAAGTCTATCACATAATAACTGAAGCAACAGGGAAAATAATTATATTAAAGAGCTGATTGTAGCCAATAGTAATTATAGTATATGAATAAATAATTATATTCTTAAGTGTAGCCGTGGAAGCTAGCAACATAGAAAGAAACGATCACATCCTAGACTTAAAAATACAATAACTCCTTAATATATTATAATAAAGAACGACCTCTTGCATATACTAAATTTTATACGCCACTTACATTAAAGAACGAACTGTAGCCCATGGTAACTGAAGTATTAAAATGAATAATTATATAGAGGATGATGCAAGACATAGTTTTCTTTAGATAAGATAGTGTATCGTAAATTAATATTAATTAGTTTCCTTAAGAAGTCGTCATAGGTAAAAATTTCCCCTACCGGGAATCGAACTAAGGTGTAGGTGTAAGGTGTAGGGAACTTATACAGGAAATCCGGGCTGCAGCGGTTGCTATCAACCTAGTAAGAGACGATCACGTCCAATTTTAAGAAATATAAAAACCCATAGTTCCTAAAAAAAGGAGTCAGATCAAAACAAAAAGTACACCATTAGAACCGCCTTGTCCGAAACCCCTGTATAAGAAACTTTCTGTCCCTTGGCTTGAACAGCAAGGGAAATATATTGGCTTGAAAACCAAGAAAAGTTGCTGCTACTACAACTTTCTGTCTTAACGGCATATTTTTTTTCTTTTTTCTTTCTTGTTTTCCACAGATAGCTTGGCATTAGAAC
This sequence comes from Artemia sp. Qi Xiang Cuo, assembly GCF_049724085.1. Lineage (NCBI taxonomy): Eukaryota > Metazoa > Arthropoda > Branchiopoda > Anostraca > Artemiidae > Artemia > Artemia sp. Qi Xiang Cuo. The sequence goes on from NC_142797.1 coordinate 85,601,324, forward strand.
ATCGTAGATATTTGTTAAATGACTCATTTTATAGGAAATTAATAGGGTGAAAAACCTGTGTAATTAAAATGAACTATTTCTAAAAGAGAATAGAGTTTTCAATTAAAAACTGCATTTTTGATGTCTTTTCATGCTGCAGTCTTTTCAAAGATATTTGATTTTTGTACATAAATTATAATCGTATACCAGTGGTAAGATTTGAACCCACGCCTCCTAAGAGATTGGTGGCTAACACCAGCGCCTTGGACTACTCGGCCACGCTGCCTCTCATAACTATATATTTGAATCCGGGTTGCAGCAGTAGCTAGCAACCTAGTAAGGGACGATCAGTCTAATGCTAAGAAATATAAAAACCCAGAACTCCTAAAAATAGAGTCAGATAAAAACAAAAGTACATCATTAGAACCACCTTGTCTGAAACCCTACTAGATAAATAATGAAAGTCGTCATATTTTATATTAGAGCTATGACGTGAATAGAAAAACACGACATTATGTTGTTGTTTCTGAAGACGTCATGAAATAATATCATTACGCCATGACGTCATGAAATAAAATCATTACGCCATGACGTCATAATTTCTATATAACAAACGACAAAAATATAAATGGTCTCATTCTTGATTACATAATGGTTAGATCAAAGCAAGCTACACGGAAGTTACAAAAACAGTACTACAAAAAAAAACTGAGATAGCATCTTGAAAAGAAAAAAGCAAAGGTATTCAACCAACCAGGCGTTTCGAGAAGTAATAATTGATAGTTACAAACAGCGTTATTATAATGATGTAGTTTATAGATATGCGAAAATTGAGAGAGCCAAACAAAAGAGCAAGGAACGGTATGATAATGATGAAGATTAAGAGAAGCAACAATTGAGCAGGCTAGACAAAAGATCAAGGAGCTTTATCACAATGATGAAGATTACCGAATCAAATATAAGAAAAAAGAAAAGCAAAGGTATTCAACCGACCAGGTGTATCGAGAAGTAAAAATTGAGAGAGCCAAAAAAAGATCAAGGAGCGTTATCAAAATGATGAAGATTACCGAATCAAATATAAGAAAAAAGAAAAGCAAAGGTATTCAACCGACCAGGTGTATCGAGAAGTAAAAATTGAGAGAGCCAAAAAAAGATCAAGGAGCGTTATCAAAATGATGAAGATTACCGAAAAATATATAAGAAAAAAGTTGCTACCAGAATAATGGGTAGATACTGGGGTGACAAAAGCTATAATGAAAAAATTAAATTCTCTGCGAGGTTGTACCGAAGAACGCATAAGGACAAAGGGAAAAATTACATTCAGAAATACTATAGTATAGGTTAGTAGAGTTTACATAAAGGACCGATAGAGTTCATCATAATTTACAGAATTATAATAAAGAACGAATATAAAGTTAATATAGTTCATTATAAATGGAGACTATGTAAGTTTTATCAGAAATATCTGAAGCCTAGGAAACAAAAAACTACAGCTCATAGTAACTAAAAGTTAATCCAGGTTGCAGCGGTAGCTAGCAACCTGGTCAAACAAGAAGTACACTAAACAAGAAGATCAAAACAAAAGTACACTATTAGAACCGCCTTGTCCAAAACCTCTATATAGGAAACTTTCCGTCCCTTGGCTTGAATAACAAGGAAATAAATCGGCTTGAAAATCAAGAAAATTGCCTGTAACCACGATATTCTCCACATATGGCATCTTTTTTTCTTTCCGTTTGATTTTCCTCCTAAGCAAGCGGGGCACTGGAAAATCATAGAGGGCTCTATAATGGCTCATTTTAAAGGAAATTGCCTCATCTAGTCACTTTTGTAATTAAAAATAAAATGTTTTTAAAAGTAGAATCAATTTTGTCAAAAAAACTGCATTTTTGATGTATTTTGATACTGCAGTCTTTTCAAAGATATTTGATTCTTGAATTATAGTAAAGAATTTACATTAATTATATAAAGGATCGGCCTAGTTAATTGTACTTACATAAAGGATCGATACTGTAAATTGGAATCTTTTAAGTATCATCGGTATTATGGTATTAAGGATATCTTACTTACAAACTAAAAAAAATCGACTCCTGATAGCCTTGAGCCACCAGCCTTTCCTGCTAGCCACTTGCCCTATGACGTCATTTTTGATGTCTTTTGATACTGCAGTCTTTTAAAACATATATGATTTTTGTACATAAATCATAATCGTATACCAGCGGTAAGATTTGAACCCGCGCCTCCGAAGAGACTGGTGGCTAACACCAGCGTCTTGGACCACTCGGCCACGCTGCCTCTCATAACTATATATGTGAATCCGGTTACATTTAAAGACGATCATTGAAATAGCAAACCATTGCATGCATTGGACTTAGTTAGCTACTTGATTGTTTGAGGTTCGTCTCTTACTATTTCAAAGAAGAAAAGGCCGTAGGCGTTTTCCTGTTTGTAATCAGGTTTATTTCGTTTCAAACAAATCGTGGTTTTTTAAGGATCAAACAGTTCGTGGTAACGAACTGTATAGTAAGAGCGACTCGTCCCAATAGTAACCGAAACTCTAAAAAATGGAATTTTAATATCAATAGATACATCATAAGAATTGGATTTATGTTGATTTTAAATATATAAGTTTCATAAAGTTTACTTTTACCCTTCAAATGCTACAAGCCTGGGAAAATTTACATAGCTTCAAATTAATCAAAAGAATTCGATTTTTATAATGATTTTAAATATGTAAGTTTCAAAAAGTTTAGTCTTAGCCATCAAAAGTTACGAGTCTGAGAAAATTTGCCTTATTTTTGAAAAAGGGGAAAACACAAAAATGTGTTTTGTTCTCAGTTCAGGGTCACTAAACTTATTATGTAAAATGCAAAAATATTTATGGTATCCGAGCAATAATTTGAATCTTTCGATTCAAAATGGAAGAATAAATTAAAATTTTAAAATTATCCAGGTTGCAGCGGTAGCTAGCAACCTAGTATGAGACGATCACGCCCCACAGTAAAAACTAAAGTAACCCATAACTCCTAAAAATAGAGTCAGATCAAAAGAAGAAGTACACTATTGTAACTACCTTGTTCTAAACCTCTAAATAGCAAACTTACCGTCACTTGGCTGGAACAACAGAGAAAATATATTGGCTGGAAAATCAAGAAAAGTGGCTGAAACAACGATACTTTCCACATTGCAGAGGTAGGTAGCAACCTAGTAAGAGACGATCACGTCCCATAGTGAAAACTAAAGTAACACATAACTCCTAAAAATAGATTCAGATCAAAACAAGAAGTACACTATTAGAACCAGCTTGTTCAAAACCTCTATATAGCAAACTTATCGTCCCTTGATTGATCGACAAAAAAAATATATTGGCTTGAAAATCAAGAAAATTGGCTGTAACCACAGAATTTTGGTTATATACTACTAACCATATATGACGTAATAAGTCACTTGACGTAATATCTAAAAACCGATTGTGTACTAATAACCACGTATGACTTAATGACTGACGTGACGTACAAATTGAAAAAAAAAATTATTTTAGTTTTCAGTTCAGAATCGCTAAAGTTATAAACTGCAAAAATATTTATGGTATCTGAGCAATGATTTTAATCTTTTAATTTAACCTAGAAAAATACCTGAATTTTTTTAAATTAGTTTTATTATCGGTTAGGTTTTTGGTACTTTATACGAGACTTAAGTTTACAAACAGACACATGACAAAGGAGACAATTGTTTAAAATGGAATGGTCACATGTAAGAAAGGATAAGAAAGACATATTGTATTTTCTTCAATTGAGGTGTAAGAAATGCTATAAAGTGCTAACTCCTGGAAGCTATGCTGAAAAAGAAGGAAAGCCTTACTGTTATTTTCCGTGCTATGCTTCATTCTTTATTTTAGGACACAAACCATATTTTCCCTGGCAGTTCTAGATTTGAAATTTTGGAAGTCGGGCCGGAAGGGGGGGGGGTAGTTCTTGTTGATCATTAATCTAAAACAAAAAATTAAATTAATTTTAAAATTTTCAGGTATTTTTTTAGTCTTGATTAAAAGATTAAAATTATTGGTCAGATACCATAGATATTTTTGCTGTTTACATAATAAATTCAGCGATTTTTAACTGAAAACGCAAGTTAAAAAAACAGTACTACACAAAAACAGAGATAGTATCTTGAAAAGAGAAAAGCAAAGGTATTCAACCGACCAGGCGTACGAGAAGTAAAAATTGAGAGAGCCAAACAAAACATCAAGGAGCGTTATCACAACGATGATATGACACAAAAACAAAAAGTGAGAACAAAAAAAAAATTTCTTGTCGAAAGATGAACGTGCATAAATATTGCATTCACTTATTACGTCCTATATGGTTATACGAGAAAAATCAATCCCTTTGTATCTTTTCAGCATATTGTAAACAGTAACCTTATATTCGTTCTTTATTATAAAATTTTCCAACAGGATTTGGACTTGACATTTCACTAAATTGAATGTCCGATGTCTCAGCAACCTCTTCATGAGCCTGTGCATCCGGATTTAGAACTCTTGGAACTGGAAAATAGCACAATTTTCTATTTGTCCTATTATCATCAATTTGGCTCCAGTTACAACGGTGACAAGCCAAGTGTTTAAACTTTAAATTGACAAATGTGAAAATTGTCACCAGTAGAAATTAAACCTGCGACCTTCAGAGTAAAGTTCAAACACGCTATCAACTACGCCACGCATGCTTTGAACAACCCATTATTGAAATAGTTTACGTTATGTTTAGTTTATGTTTCCGCAGCTAGCTTGGCATGGAGAATCGTAGAGTTATTTTATGACTTATTTTAAAATAAATTGCTACATCTAGTGCCTTTTGTAATTATCAAACAGTTCGTGGTAACGAACTGTAAGTGAGGAGCGACCCGGCTCAATGGTAACCGAAAGTCTAAAAAATTTGATATCAATAGATACATCAAAAGAATCAGATTTTAATGCTGATTTCAAAAATATAAGTTTCATCAGGTTGAGTCTTACAAAAGTTACGCGCCTGAGACAATTTGGCTGATTTTAGAAAAAAGGGGAAAAGACCCCCTGAAAGTTATAGAACCTTAATGAAAATCACACCATCGCATTCAGCGTATAAGAGAACCCTACTGTAGAGGTTTCAAGCACCTATTTACAAAAATATGGAATTTTGCATTTTTTGCCAGAAGAAAGATCACGTGTGCGTGTTTATTTGTTTTTTTGTTGTTGTTTTTTTCCAGGGGTGATCTTATCGACCCAGTGGTCCTAGAATATCGTGGGAGGACTCAGTGGAACGGAAATTAGAAATTCTTGTGCCCTTTTTAGCAGACCAAAAAAATGGAGGGCAACTAGGCCCCCTCCCACGCTCATTTTTTCCCCAAAGTCACCCGATCAAAATTTTGAGATAGCCATTTTGTTCAGCATGATCGAATATATGATAAATATATCTTTTAGGGTGACTTAATCCCCCGAAGTTCCCGGGGAGGGCTGAAAGTTATGAACTTTACCCCATGTTAACATATAGTATTGGTTATTGGGAAGTATACAGACGTTTTCAGGGGGGATTTTTTCTGGTAGGTGGGAGTGGGGGGGGGGGTCGTGGGCAATATGGGAGGACCTTTCCATGAAGGAAGTTTTCATGGGGGAAGGGACATTTCTATGAAGGGGCGCCGGATTTCCCATCATTATTAAAGAAAAAGATCAGAAATTAAATAAAAAACGAGTTTTTCAACTGAAAGTAACCCATTCGCTCTTTAAGCCAAATATTTTTTAGTACTTTCATAAGAGCTATTTATTGTAATTAACGGTCTTTGTGATTAAGGGGTCATTTTTAAAGAATTGCCACAAAATTCGAACTTTAGCTTAAAGAGCAAGGTATTGAATAGGGGCGAACCCCCTAATATACGCATTAAAAATCTATGAATATAGAAGTTCGTTGCGTAAGTTAATTCGTAAATTACGTATATTTATTACTAATAAAAACGTTCGTCAATAAAATTAAACAAGTTACGAGAAAGCCATTTAACCAAATAAAAGTAAAATTAATATTCAATTTTTTTTTAATATTCGTGTACGGTGAGCCAAAATCAAAACCTGCGTTAATTCAAAAACGTTCAAAAATTAAATTAAAAAAAACAAGTTTTTTTAACTGAAAGTAAGGAGCGACGTTAACACTTAAAGCGAACAGAAATTATCCCGTCTATGAAAGGGGCTGCCCCCTCCTCAACGCCTCGCTCTTTACGCTAAAGTTTGACTTTCTCACAACTCTATTTTTTTAAAAAATAAAAAACTTTTGCGTAAAGAGCGAGGCTTTGAGGAGGGGACAGCCCCTTTCATATACGAGATAATTTCTGTTCGTTTTAAATTTTAACGTCGTTCCTTACTTTCAGTTAAAAAAAACTTGTTTTTTTTAATTTAATTATAGTAAAAGACAATCATTAAAAGAACAATCCATTGCATATATTGGACTGAGTTAGCTGCCTGATTCTTTGAGGTTCGACTCTTACTATTCCAAATAGAAAAAGTGTTTGTTTATTTAAACTATATAAAAGATGAATACAGTTCATTAGAAATGGGTCCTAGATGAGTTTTTCAGTTTTTTTACCGGGTTGCAGCGGTAGCTAGCAACCTAGTAAGAGACGATCACGCCCAATAGTAGAGACTAAAGTAACCCATAACTGCTGAAAAAAAGATTCAGATCAAAACAAGAAGTACACTATTAGAACCGCCTTGTTCAAAACCTCTATATAGCAAATTTACCGTCCCTTGGCTTGAATAACAAGGAAAATATATTGACTTGAGAATCAAGAAAAATTGACTTTAACCACAATATGTTCTCCACATACGGCATCTTTTTTTCTTTCTATTTTCATAGGCAGCGCGCTAGCGCTGCCTAAGTAAAGAACGATGTGGGCCCAATGTGTTGTTTTTTTTTTATTCTCCATACCCGGGCACTTCGTATCAAAGGAGTTGTCGTAGAAACTTCAAAAAGGGTTCATTCGATTGGAAATTGGAGTGGCTAGTGCCCTTTTTAATAGTCGAAAGTGATTGGAGGGCAGCTAACACCCTCCCACGCCCATCATTCCCCCCGACATATCCAATCCAAATTTTGAGATAGCCATTTTGTTCAGCGTAGTTGATTTCCAGATAGAAAATATCTTTTTGAGGAGGACACTCCCCCACAACCCTCGGGGCAAGGGTTTTAAGTTATGGCCTGGGGGCATATAAGGTTTTTATAGAAGGCGTTGTCGTAGAAACTTCAAAAAAGGCTCATTCGATTGGAAATTAATAGGGCTAGTGCCCTTTTTAATAGTCGAAACTGATTGGAGGGTAACTATCCCCCACCCACGCCCATCATTCCCACAAACACATCCAATCAAGATTTTTAGATAACCATTTCGTTCAGCGTAGTTAATTTCCAGACAGAAAATATGTTTTTGAGCAGGACACCCTCCAAAAACCCCCAAGGCAAGGGTTTTCAGTTGTGCCCTAGGGGCATATGAGGTTTTTACAGAGGGTGTTGTCGTAGAAACTTCCAAACAGGCTCGTTCGATTGGGAATTTAAAGGGCTCGTACCCTTTTTAATAGTCGAAAGTGATTGGAGGGCAACTAGCCCCTCCCCTACGCCCATCATTCCCCCAAACACATCCAATCAAAATTTTGAGATAGCCATTTTGTTCAGCTTAGTTGATTTCAAGATAGCAAATGTGTTTTTGAGGAGGACACTCCCCACAACCCTCAAAGTTATGCCCTGGGGGTATTTATGGTTTTTCTAGAACGCGTTTTCGTAGAAACTTCAAAACAGGGTCATTCGATTGGAAATTCAAAGGGCTAGTACCCTTTTTATAGTCAAAAGTAATTTGAGTGCAACTAGCCCCCCCCCCCTCACGCCCTTAGTTTCCCCAAACACATCCAGTAAAAACTTTGAGATAGCCATGTTGTTCAGCGTAGTTGATTTCCAGATAGAAAATATGTTTTTAAGGAGGAAACTCCCCCACATTCGTCAGGGCAGGGGTTATAAGTTATGTACTTGGGGCATATAAGATTTTTAAAGAAAGCCGTGTCGTAGAAACTTCAGTAAAAGCTCATTCGACTGGAAATTCAAAGGGCTAGTGCCCTTTTTACAAGTCATAAATGATTGGGGATCAAAGCGCCCCCCCCCCCACACCCATCATTCCCCCAAACACATTAAATCAACTTGTTTAGATATCCAATTTTTTCTGCTTAGTAGATTTCCCAATAGAAAACATTTTTTTGAGGACGACGTTCACCCAGAACCCTCAGGTGATGGATTATAAGTTATGCCCTGGGGGCATATAAGGGTTTTATTTAAATATTTGTCGTAGAAAGTTGAAAAAGAGCTCATTCGATTTGAAATGCAAAGAACTAGTACCATTTTTAATAGTCAAAAGTGATTAGAGGGCAACTAAACCCCCTCTCTCGTCCACCTTTTCCCAAAACACCTCCAATCAAAATTTTTAGATAGCCATTCTATTCAACGTAGTTAAAAGTTTTGGAAATTAGGTCTTTAAGAATGACAACCCTTCCCCCCACAGCCTTCAGGGCAGGGGTTGTAAGTTATACGCTGGGGGCATATAAAGTTTTTATTGAAAGCGTTGTCGTAGAAACTTCAAAAGGGCTCATTCAATTGGAAATTGAAAGGGTTAGTGCCTTTTTTAATAGTTAAAAGTGACTTGATAGTAACTAACCTCCCTCTCATGCACATTATTTTCCCAAATACATTGAATCAGAATTTTGAGATATTCGTTTTATTCAACACAGTTGAACGTGTTGGAAATTAAATCACTGGGGATGATAACAACCACAAAGCCATCAGGGAAAGGGTTGTAAGTTATGCCCTGGGTCTATATAAGGTTTATATAGAAAGTTGTTGTATATGATTTATAGAATAGATTAAAGTCTTGCTCAAATCCAATTTTTATATGTTTAAAAACTAAATGTTGACTTAAGATTAAATCAAAATGCACTGTGATAATGCTAATTCTCAATAAGGCATCTCAGCAGTATCCCAAGAACGACTGAGGGTATTATGTTCAAACGATCGGGGCTACTAACATAAGTTGGGCACAAAACCCTTATGCCTTCCCAAGGCCAGAACAAAATTTGGACTTTACTGAAAAAATACAAATGAATGTGCATTGTCAGTTTAATATAAATATACTGATATTTGGTAATAAAAAAGTAAAAATTATTTTATTTATTAAAATCATAAAAGTAAAAACAATTATATTTTTTCAGTAAAGTGCACATTTTGTTCTGGCCTTGAGAACGCACAGGGGTTTTGCGCCCAAATTGTGTTAATTTCTGCTCGTTTTTAGTTTGACTCGGTTAATTATTGTAATTTCTGTTCGTTTTGCGTTTCATTTATTTGTCAATGCTGATTTGTGGTAGTTTCACGCTTGGTAGATTATTTGATTTTAGTTTTGCTCATTTTTGGCATAATGGAGTTCTTTACTTTTCTTTGAAAAACTTATTTTGTGGAAAAAGTTTTTTTAATTAATTTCCATAATAGATCGATATAGTTCATCATAAATGGTGTCAGTCAAGAGAATATCATGTTGTAGTTATAAATAGAAGTTTTTTTAGACTTTTGTCTAAACTTATCTTTAGTAATGATAGTATAACGCAAATTTCCCGGATAATAAACATTTCCATCCAAGTTATAAAAAGGCTCCATCAAGATTTGAACTCAGATCACAGGATTCAAAGTCCTAAGTACTAACCACTACACCAAGAAATGTTCTTTTAACAAAGAATTTTAACAATATGTTATAACATAAAGACCGAACTCCTAAAACAACAGAGATAAGGCTGCATTGGTAGCTGGAAAAGAATAAACCAAGGCAAATACCATTAGAACTGCCTAGTCCAAAACCCCTGTATAGAAAACTTTCTGTCATTTGACTTTAACAGCAAGGGAAATATATTGGCTTGAGAATCAAGAAAAGTGACAGCTACTACAGCATTCTGCCCAAACGGCATCTTTTTTTCTTTCTTTTTTCTTTTCCACAGATAGCTTGGCACTGGAACATCGTAGAGAGTTGTTCAATGGCTCATTTTAAAGAAAATTAATTGGGTTAAAAACTTTTTGTAACTAAAACAAATTATTTTTAAAACAGAAACAATTTTTTCACTAGAAACTGCATTTTTGATGTCTTTTCAAACATATTCCATTTTTGAAGCAATCAAACAGTTCGTGGTAAATTTATATTAAAACTTTATATTCCATAGATAGCTTGGGACTGGAACATCGTAGAGTGTTGTTCAATGGCTCATTTTAAAGGAAATTAATGGGGTTAAAAACCTTTTATAATTAACAAATAATTTTTATTACATTAAATGACGATCATTGGAATAACAAATCATTGTATACATTCGATTTAGTTATCTACTTGATTGTTTAATGTTCATCTCTTTCGATTTCAAAGAAGAAAAATAATTAAGCTTTTTCCTTTTTGTAATCATAAAACAGTTAGTGGTAACGAACTGTATAGTAAGAGCGACCCGTCTCAATAGTAACCGAAACTCTAAAAAACAGAATTTGAATTATATCATGGTTTTAGAGATAGCTGAAACCTATTAAAGAACCCACCAGGGTGTAGTAACTAGAAACTTTAATAAGGGCTTTGGTTCGTCCTTTATCCGGGTTGCAGTGGTTGCTAGCATTCGGGTTGCAGTGGTAGCTAGTAACCTAGTAAGAGACGATCACGTCCAATGTTAAGAAATATAAAAACGCATAACTCCTAAAAAAAGAGTCAGATCAAAACAAACAGTACACCATTAGAACCGCCTTGTCCGAAACACCTGTATAGGAAACCTTCTGTCCCTTGGCTTGGACAGCAAGGGAAATATATTGGCTTGAAAATCAAGAAAAGTGGCAGCTACTACAGCATTCTGCCTAAATGGCATCTTTTTTTCTTCTTTTCCACAGACAACTTGGCACTGGAAAATCGTAGAGAGTTGTTCAATGGCTCATTTTAAAGGAAATTAATGGGGTTAAAAACCTTTTGTAACACAAACAAATTAATTTTAAAACAGAATAAATTTTTCCACTAAAAACTGCATTTTTGATGTCTTTTCTTATTGCAGTCTTTATAAAGATATTTGATTTTTGAAGCAATCAAACAGTTCATGGTAAATTTATAGTAAAAGACGATTGTTAGAAGCCATTCCACACATTGGACTTAGATAGCTGCCTGACCCTTTGAGAGTCTTTTCTAACTACTTCAAGGAAGAAAAAACCGTAGGATTTTTCCTGTTTATAATCAGGGTTTGCATAATATGGGTTGCAGCGTTTGCATCCGCGTTGCAGCGTTACCTAGCAACCTAGTAAGAGACGATCACGTCCAATGTTAAGAAATATAAAAACCCATAACTCCATAAAAAAAGTCAGATCAAAACAAAAAGTATACCATTAGAATTAGGGTTGCAGCGGTAGCTAGCAACCTAGTAAGAGACGATCACGTCCAATGTTAAGAAATATAAAAACCGAACTCCTAAAAACAAGTCAGATCAAAACATAAAGTATACCATTAGAACTGCTTTGTCCAAAACTCCTGTATAGGAAACTTTCTGTCATTTGACTTTAACTGCAAGAAAAGTGACAGCTACTACAGCAAAAAGTACACCATTAGAACCGCCTTGTCCGAAACCCCTGTATTGGCTTGAAAATCAAGAAAAGTGGCAGCTAATATAGCTTTCTGCCTAAACTGCATACATTTTCTTTCTGGGTTGCAGCGGTAGCTAGCAACCTAGTAAGAGACGATCACGTCCAGTGTTAAAAAATATAATAACCCATAACTCCTAAAAATAGAGTCTGATCAAAACAAAAATTACACCATTAGAACCGCCTTGTCTAAAACCCCTATATGGGAAAAGTAACCCATAACTCCTGAAAATATTCAGATCAAATCAAGAAGTACACTATTAGAACCGCCTTGTCCAAAACCTCTATATAGTAAACTTACCGTCCCTTGGCTTTAACAGAAAGGGAAATATATTGGCTTGAAAATCAAGAAAAGTGGCAGCTACTACAGCATCCTGCCCAAACGGCATTTTTTTCTTCTTTTCCGGGTTGCAGCAGTAGCTAGCAACCTAGTAAGAGACGATCCCGTCCAATGTTAAGAATTATAAAAACCCATAACTCCTAAAAAAAGAGTTAGATCAAAACAAAAAGTACACAATTAGAACCGCCTTTTCCAGAACCCCTGTATATGAAACTTTCTGTTCCTTGGCTTGAACAGCAAGAGAAATATTTTGGCTTGAAAATCAAGAAAAGTGACAGCTACTACAGCATTCTAAAGCATCTTTTTTTTTCAAAATAGATAGCTTGGCACTGGAAAATCGTAGGGAGTTGTTCAATGGGTCATGTCAAAGGAAATTAATGGACCTTTTGTATTTAAATCAAATTATTTTTAAAACAGAATAAATTTTTCCACTAAAACTGTATTTTTGATGTCTTTTCATACTGCATTCTTTTCAAAGATGTTTAATTTTTGAAGCAATCACACACTTCGTGGTAAAGCTATACTAAAACTTTATATTCCATAGATAGATTGGCACTGGAACATCGTAGAGAGTTGTTCAATGGCTCATTTCAAAGAAAATTAATGGGGTTAAAAACTTTTTGTAATTAAAACAAATTATTTTTAAAATAGAATCGTTTTTTACGAAAAACTACATATTGAAATATGTAGTTAAAGATTGATCAATGACGTCATAATCGTATACCAGCGGTAAGATTTGAACCCGCGCCTCCGAAGAGACTGATGGCTAACACCAGCGCCTTGGACCACTCGGCCACGCTGCCTCTCATAACTATATATGTGAATCCGGGTTGCAGCAGTAGCTATGAACCTAGTAAGAGACGATCACGTCCAATGCTAAGAAATATAAAAACCCAGAACTTCTAAAAATAGAGTCAGATCAAAACAAAAGTACATCATTAGAACCACCTTGTCTGAAACCCTACTAAATAATTAATGAATCTCGTCATAGTTTTATTAGAACTATGATGTGAATAGAAAAACACGACATTATGTTGGTATTTCTGAAGACGTCATGAAATAATATCATTACTTCATAACGTCATAAAAATAACATCATTACGCCACGACTTCATGATTACTATATAAAAGGCCACAAAAAAGGTTTTTTTACTAGCTATGATAGAGCATCGCTGCCTGTGTCCTTATTTGCCCTTTTAATACCTGCATGCATGTAGGTTTTTTGTTTAATTGAAACTCCTCCAAAACTTTCCCTAGAAATTTCAATTTAATGCCATTAGTATCGTTAGTTACAGTAACCGTAGAAGCAGCATTAAATGAATACACACAGTTTCTTTTGGCTAGCTCAAAATCCACAGCCTATTAAAGTATGATGGTGAAATTTTCAGAGAATATTTCTGTTGTGCGGATGACAACCTGCCATCCGTATGCAGGTTGTCAAAAGGACATATCAGCAATATCTCAGGAACAGTTTCATGTGTGAAATATAAAACTTATAACGCTTGTTGGGAGGGGGGGATGTTGAACTAACCAAAAGATAATATTTGTATCAATACTAATGCTTCCACTCCTACAACTGCTGCTACTATTGCTGTTATTATTGCTACTGTGCTACTAGTACTACTAATAAACCCAAGGGTATTAAGGCGAAAATTTTGGGCTGTATTGTAACTGTATTGAAATAAATCGAAACAAACTATGCCCATATAGGTTGTCAAGAGGACGTATCAGCAATGCTTCAGGACCGGTTGATGGTATTAAGTTAAAAATTTTATCGTGTGTTGAAGGGGATGTTGAAAAAAGGTGCTTATGCTACTACTGCTACTACAAATATTGTTGCGAATAATTACTGAACTTTTCAACAATGCTGAATAAATTGATGTCTCAAAACTTTGTTTAGCTATTTGTAATTGGAAATGATGGGCGTGGGGGGGGGGGGTCTCTCAAATCAATTTGACTCTTAAAAAGGGCACTTCGAATTTAAAATTTGAATTGAAACCCGCAATCTCATCTCGCTATCTCATAATTTCAATCAGATGCGTTTGGCGAAAAGAGGGGCTATAGAAGAGGGGGGGGGGTTAAATGCCGTCCATCACTTTTGACGCTTAAAAAGGAACTAGAACTTCCAATCGTCAACCAAATGTGCCTCTTCTAAAGTTAAACAACACTCCCTTCCATAAAAACCTTAAATACCCCCTGGGCATAACTTACAACCCTTGCTCCTAATCTCTGGGGTTTGTTTCAACACCAAAAGCCTTGTTAGATGATATATAGACTTCTTTGAATAGAATCGCTATCTCAAAATTTCAATTAGATGCAGTTCGGGACAATACGACGTGTGTGGGGGGGGGGGGTCTAGCTGCCCTGTGATCACTTTGACTCTTAAAAAGAGCGCTAAAGTGTCTGATTACCAATCCAATGAGCCCTCTCCGAAGTTTATATGACCACGCTTTCTATAAAAGCCATATATGCCCCCAGGACACAATTTACAACCTTTGAGCGCTAGGGGGATTTGTTATCCTCGAAGACATTATTTCCAGACCTTTCAAATACGTTGAACAAAATGGCTATCTCAAAATTTTGATTGGAAGTATTTTAGAAAATTATGGGCGTGGGGGGGGGGGCATTAGCCCTCTGACCACTTTTTATCAATAAAAAAGGCAGAAGTCTTCCCAATTTTGAAATGAAAGATCCCTTTTTGAAGATAATACGACAAAACTTTCGATGAAAACCTTATATGCCCCAAGAACATAACTTACGATCCTTGTCCTGAGGGCTAGGGGGGGGGGGGTTGTAATCCTCAAAGTCATAATTTCCAGACCTTTCAGCTACGTTGAATAAAATGGCTATATCAAAATGTTTGGGGAAATGATGGGGATGGGGGGCGTGATTCTCCCTCCAATTACTTTTGACTATTATAGAGGGCAATAGCCCTCCCAATTTTAAAAAGAATGAGCACTTTTTAAAGTTCTTACGACAGCGCTTTCTATAAAGACCTTATATGCCCCTAGGGCATAACTTACAACCTTAGCCCTGGGGCTGTGGGGGGCTGTCACACTAAAAGACATAATTTCCTGTGTTGTGAAGTGTATTTTATGGTATTTGGGTGATGTAATTGTAGATGCTCTTATTCTCCCTTTACAGGGGAGATAAACTATGGCTCTAAGGTAATTAAACTTTGGTAGCGTGCCTTAGGCTATGACCGTACTAATGAGGCGTACCAGATGGGTATATTCGAGGGACTAAAGGTAGATTGTTTAGAGGTTGGCCAT
>NC_142797.1:85617104-85641883 GCF_049724085.1 Artemia sp. Qi Xiang Cuo
TTTAAAACGTAATACTTAACTTGATGAAAGGCAAATATTTAGAATCAGCAGAAAAATTCGATTCTTTTGATAAATCCATCGGTATCAAAATTCCGATTTTGAGTTTAGGTTACTATTGAGCCATGTCGTTCCTTCGGCCACTTACAGTATTTTATTTTGTTATTATCGTCCCTAAAAATCTTGGTTTTGCGTTTATTAGTTGCAGAAATTGAGATATCTTCCCTGAATCCAATAACCCTGTTAAACTTAAATCATCGAATAGCTTATTCCGAACTCCCTATTTATTCTCCAATCTACCAGCACAGAAAGATGTCCAAAAAGTGTGGTAACATAAGTTACCAAGCTTCACAATATTTGATCCTGCCTCTTTTTTATCTCCAGTTTTTGTATTAAGGTTCTATTCTAGTTAAAATTTTACATTTTACACACTACTGTCAGGAAGTGTTTGGGGAGGGGCGTGCAACGGTTCTTTTTCTTGGGGTAGGGGATGAGATGGCCAAAAATTTTTGTCTCCGAAATATTAGTTCAAACGAGAAATGTCCATGGAGTGATGTACCATAGTTTTAATTGCCAACTTTATAAACACAATTTTTTTACTAGCCGGATTGGAGATAAACCAAAAACCTACTGAGGAATAGTCAACTTTCCTGAATTGACGTACTATATTTTTGTTTAAAATACTTTTTTTATATCGGCTCGGGGGGGGGGGGAGAAGGACAAAACTGAAATCTCCCACGTATTTTGAAAAACTTAACTACTTATCTACTCTTTTGCCTTTTTTTACTTCTATTTTTTTTAGTTTTAGTTTTGACCGTTCTGCCTTTTCTGTAAATCATATGCTAGGTATTATCTACTAGTGAGAAAGGTTTTGGAAATAAATTCTGTCTTAAAAGTGTGTTAGTATTATAAATGGACGACTTTGCATCACTACTTATGATTGCAGGGATGACTATATTGGCAAAAAAAAAAAAAAAAAAAAAAAAAAAAAAAAAAACCCGTTAGGAAAATCCTTCATTTTCCGTTAGAAACGCCGTTCTTTTTTCCAAAATTAGTTACCCCAAGTAAAATTATCTTGAATTACATGTTCGATACAATATTAAAATGTTGGCCTTATATTTGTAGATTCAAAATCTGTATAAACAGATTTTCAGAAGTCGGGAGAGATAAAACCCTATTTGTGAAATATAGACTTAATACGTTTTGATTATTGACAGCTCACAATTCAGCCTGAATAATTTTTTATGATTAACATCTAAAATATTAGAAAAATTCTCGAATGACCGTGAATCAAAAGATTTACGACATGGAAATAGTTGCAAACGTGGGAGAAAGTGAAGTTTGAGAGGCATCAGCCAAATAATTTCACTTAGTGGTCTTCAATAAAACAGACTTAAAATACCTGAAAACTCTGACTTTAACAAGATGATATACACCACGTCTCAATTAAGATATATATTTATTAATACAAAGGTATAATATGGATACAGAATATTTATGTCTGTTCTATACACAAGATCATTTGCAACACATGTACGTATTTTGTTTCTATTTTAGACAGACATACTTTTCGTTTTAAGAACCAGTCGAGGGAGATCCTTTTGTCACTTCAATTATACAGATTGATATTTCTTGTGTGACTCCGATTTCAACAAAATGGTATAGAAATAAGGGTTGGGCAGAATTTAAGGGGGCGCAATCCCAAGGGCTTCTTTTAGCCCCTTCATTCATATATTATCAAAATCCTTGTATGACTTTTCAAGTCCAAACTCCATGATTTTCTCTTAAAATATGTCTAAGGTGCCTCTGCTTTATACGGACATTTTCCATAATTAGGGGCTCCTACATACGGAACTACAGCTTTCATGTTGCCCCAGGCGGTAAACTTTAGAATCTGCCGACAAGTCTGACTAACTTGAGAATCTTCACATTGTGAATTACTCCTAAATTGGGCTGTGAGGTCAAACGAGATTTTAAAGAAACATCAGTCTCTTTTCAGTTTTGGTCCTCAATAAAAGGCACTATTACTTAAAATTTGCGATTCAATGAGCCATTTCCTGACTTTCTATGACTATTCGTTTTATATGCAGACCACTGGAGAAAAAAGAAAATAATAGTACATGGAAGACACGTAGCTGTCTTCCAAGTCAATGCTATTGTATTGACTATGAAATGTATGGTAGAAGGTTATTTTAAATCGTCTAGTTGCATAGCTACGTTGATTTGGAAACTTTGATTAAATGTCATGTAGAGCTTTGGGGTTTCTCAAGTGATAATAGTGCTTAAGGGGCGGCTGTTTGCACTCAAATTATTTTTGGCCTTTAATAAGATAACTAAAAACTAACAATAACTATAACAAGCCCTTAATAAATTTTATAATAAATTCATTGTTATATGATGGAGCATAGAGAAAAACATAGACAAAACCATACTCCATCCATAATAAATCACAAGCAAATTTATATTTATTCAGTATTAATCTTGAGTTGAATACTATACAATAAAATAAACTAACTACCTCTATCCTGGACTTCAACTAAAGTCAGAGGACAATTAAATAAAACGTAGTTACAAAGGACTGAACAGAAACTCTTCTATATACATGTGGATTTGATCAAGGGTTTATCTACAGAGACCAGACTAATGCCTCGATAATTACCACACTCACTTTTAACACCTTTCTTATAAAGTGGCTTAATTAAGGTTTTCCTAAAATCGTTAGGTACTTCCCCTTTTTCGAAAATAATGTTCATAATCTTCGATAACTTATTTATAACCTCAGAGCCACTATATTTAAGAAACTCATTTACCACCCTATCAGCACCTAGAGCCTTATTATTTTTTAATCATTTTAGTACTGTTGCTAATTCCACCTCACAAAACAAATCTTCCTGCACATCCAAGGTATCACAAACTTTTTCATTTCCCTCTATATTTTTTCCTGCAACTCTATCTCGGTTAAGCAAATTCTCAAAATGTTCGGCCCATCTCACTTTAGCATTTTCCTTATCGCTAATTGCCAACCCATATTCCTATATTACTGGGACAAGTCCGGATTGACTACTACCTCTCAATTTGTTAACGTGCCAGTACAATATTTTACTATTATGCCGTCTAGCTGCATCTTCTAAATCCTCGGCAATTTTATCCATAGCCTCCACTTCACACCTCCTTAGTTCATATTTCAATGTTTTCTCCACTTTCTTTACATTTCTTTTGTTTTCATATGATCTATCACTCAGATAATTCTTTTACAAGTCCTTTCTCCTTTCTATTAAAGATAAATCTTTTTCACTATTATTCTTAGCTGCAGTTCTTGCTTTCTTCCCTAAGACACCTTCAGCAACGTCAAAAATTTTTTTTCTACAATTATTCCAACCATCTTCCACATTATCAAATTTTAAACTCTCAAGTTAAGTATTCAACTGTTCCTGGAAAGTTTCTCTCAAATTCTCATCCTAGAGTCTTCCAGCATCATAACTTCCCTGGAGGTAGTGACGCTTCAGATATTTCAGCTTTAAATTAACCCTTGACACTACTAGATGGTGATCTTTACTTTTAACATCCATAATAGCACTCCCATATACCCTAGTATCTTCTATTGATCCTGCCAGTCTTTAATTTACAATAGCATAATCAATAAGGTTTGCTGTCTTACCATCATGTGAATACCATGTTAACTTATGAGCCATTTTATGACCAAACACCGTATTGGTTATAACTAGATTGTTATACCTACAAAATTGCAAAGGTCTGTATCCATTACTGTTTTCTTTTCCTACACCAAATTTACCCAAGCTGGGATACCATCTATCCTTATTTCTACCAACCTGGGCGTTAAAATCTCCCAGCAATAACATCATATTTCTACCTGGGACCTTGTCTATTTGCTCCTGTAACTGTAAGTAAAATTCATCTGAGTCACTAGTATCTCCATCAGTCGGTTCTACAGGGGCGTATACTACTATAACTGATACTCTGAACTTTCTAGTCATAAAATGAGCAATTAGTATTCTATTATTAATCCCTTCCCAGCCTAAACAAGACTTAGCAGCTTCCTTATTCATCATGAGCCCAACTCCCTGTCTATTTACCCCATCCTTCCTGCCTGAGTAAACAAATTCTATATCACCTAATTTCATTCTTCCTACCCCTGGGATATGAGTTTCCGAAACTCCTAAAAGATCCAGTTCGAATCGTCTGAATTCGTCAGTCAAAATGTCGATACGATAGTCATTTTTTAATTTCAAGTTCCTATATATAGTCGTAACATTCCAAGTTCCAATTTTCATGTTCTTTAAATCATTGAAACTTTTTTCGCCTCAGGAAAAGCAATGATCCCGGATACCAGTGCAGGACGGGGATCACATATTTTCTCAAGTCTACACCGAAGTGCTTAAGCCGGCTTAGGACTGGACAGCAAGAAGTCCCTGGGACCTCCATGAATGGAGGCTTTGTGAAATCCTGGGCCCATCTTGGTCACAACATGGTTTTCAGCGCTTGGCGATGCTCTTCTATCAACAAGGGTCAAAATCCTGCACAGAAAATCTCAAGCCTATTACCTCCGACTCATTATATTATGCTACTACAAATATTATGCTACTACGGGGAGGCAACCCGTAATAGATAAATTAGCTAGGAAGAGGTTTTTCAGCCCAAAGACGCCCTTAATTGAATACTTACACTTAATTGAACACTTAATTGAATACTGGCGGGAACATCTAGAGCTATATCCAGATTTAATTGCAGTAACCGCTGCAATGGTGAAAAGTTAGGTTAACAATCAAATAATTTCATTTTGGTGTACGATCATTGCTTTGAGCTTAACACTTTTCAAACATGGCAGTGTCCTAGATACACGAGCTTCCAGATAATATATTATAATAAATTCTCTCGTGATGACAAAACCTTTCAGCGCCCTTGAGATAGGGTTGTAATTTATTTTATGAGGTGATTTAGTTTTTAATGGAATGGGCGGTCGTATAAACATCAGATGTGGCTTATTTGATTTGAAATTGGAAGTTATACTGCCCTTTTAAAGTGATTTGAAAGCAAACAGCCCCCCCCCCTTATGCTCATCATTTGCCATAGCACCTCCAATCAGAATTTGGAGATGACAATTTTATTCATCGTAGTTGAAGGTTTTGGAAATAATGTCTATGAGGAAGACCCCCCCCCCACAGCTCTCAGGGAAAGGGTTGTAAGTTATGCCCTTGGGGCATATAAGGTTCTTATAAAAAGGGTCGTATACGCTTTGGAGGGGACTCATTGGATTGGTAATTATAAGTTCTAGTCCCGTTTTTGAGGTTCAAAGAGAACAGAGCACAGCAACCCCCCCCCCTCACATACACACAAAGACGTCATATTTTCCTGAGATGTATCCCATAGATATTTTGAGACAGCCATTTTATTCAAAATAGTCCAAATATTATATAACAAAGCTAGCTGCATACAACATTTAAAAGAAAAAATTATTTTAAATATTTTCACTTATATACCTTTCAGAAATCAAAAGTTAATGAATATTTTAAAAAATAAATATCAGCATATGTATATTAAACTGACAATGCACATTTTTCTCGCTAAACTCATTTGAATTTTTTTCAGTGAAGTACAAGTTATATTCTTGGTTGTAGAAAGCATAGGGGTTTCAAAAGAACATTCATTGTTTGCATGTGTTAATTTTTACAAATAACTTAACCCCCCCCATTTTTGTCTGAGCGAATAACTTTAGTAATTTGAGATTTTACATTTTTAATGTCTTATTAAATATACTAAAATCCTAAGCGACTTTTTTTTCTATAACCACTTTTTAAAGCAACTAACAGCAATAGGTAAAAACAGTAACAGTAACAAACAGTAACAATAAAATGGTAAAAATAAAAGGTAAAAACAGTAACAATAAAATCGAAAGCAGCCACAAAACTATTACTATGTACAAATGATTTAAGCTCTTATAGAATGCCATGCTTTGCATTTTACCGTTATGCTGTTAAACAAGACACAGCTTTAAAAACTGATACTAAAGTAATATGTAAAAAGAATACTACAGAAGAAATAGAATAAAAAACTCTAAATAGAAAGTTTAACTTGTTTTCCAGAAAAAAGATAGAACACGGTTGGAAACAAATTAAGCAAAAACACTTCCTAACTTTTCAATTTAATGCTTCTTTTAACTGTCACCACAATCTTCATTTTTCAATTTAAAAAAAAAATAATAATAATAAAAAAATAATAATAACACAGCCCATAGCCCATAGTAATCAAAAGTTGAAAAACGTGTTTTCAAAAAAACTGTCTAGTGAGAAAAATTGCCATCTGACACTAAACCCGGAATGGTAACTATTATTTCGGTTGATCTTAGAAGTAAAAGTTTATTGCGAAAAGAAATTTATGGTGATTTCGAAAAAGAGCCTGAAACCCCTTGAAAAAGGAGTCAAATCGAAATAAAAAAAAGTGCACCATTAGAATCAGCATGGTCCAAAACCTTATGTAGAACAATTACAGTCCCCCACCGTGAACACAAAGGAAAATGACTTTTTTGCATGGATAGCACTGATCTGTCTCCCTTTTTTTTCTTTCTTTTTTTTTTCTAGAAGGGCTAGGAGGTGGCCAGAGCATCATAGAGAGGTGTGTAATAGCTCATTCTAAAGGGATTTAAATTTTTAAGTGCCCTTTTTAAGTAACCAAAAATATTGGAGGGCAAATAGCCCCCCCTCCCTACAGGCCCCCTCCCCCCAACTAGTCCTATAAAAATTTTGAGATCGACATTTTGTTTAACATAGTTCAAAGGTTCAATATATATATATGGTTTTGATGACGTTATTGACCTCCGTAGTCCCAGGGGAAGGGTTGTATGCGGTATCGGGCCTATCGATATCACACGTATCAGTATCGGGCGTATTGGTATCGCATGTATCATATCGGGAATATCGGTATCGGTATCTGCTGTTTTTTTTTAGTCATATTCTAGGCTCATTTTTTAAAGCATGTCCCGGCAAGGTATCATGGCTGCAGCGGCAGCTGCAACCTAGTAAAGAGCGAATCACAACCCATAGTAATCAAAAGTTAAAAAACGCGTTTAGAAAAAAACTGCCTGGTGAAAAAAATTCCCATCTGACACTGATTCAGGAAAGGCAACTATTATTTAGGTTCGTCTTAAAAGTAAAAGTTTATTGCGAAAAGAAATTTATGGTGACTTCGAAAAAAAGCCTCAAACCCCTCGAAAATGGCGTCAGATCAAAATGAAAAGTGTACCATTGGAATCATAATGGCCAAAACCTTGTACAGGAAATTTACAGTCCCCCTCCCTGAACAACATTGAAAATCACTTTTTTTTATTGGTAGAACAGATTTGTCTTCCCTTTTTTTTCAAACAGGTCTAGCGGGCTACCACAACACCATATAGATATTCTTAATGGCTAATTCAAAATCTATTTCTCATACCTACGTGCATTTTATAAATTCTGCCATCTGCAAGTGCCATATGGCACTAAAATGGCCTTTTTTATGCTATTTCTCTAAGGGTTTCACCGTAAATAGGTTATCTCAATCAACACGGTTTGAACTTCAAGAGTAGTTTAAAGTTTCTTGAATATCATTTTAAATTTGACTATAGGACCATTGAAAGTAATATGTTCAGTATAAGTTCAATTCAAATATTTGAATTATAGCAGAAAAAGGGGAATTCTGATTGAATTTTGAGCATAAAAGATAATTATAAAAATAAGGAAATATATTTTTACTATGAAATAAGTTGAGCTTTCTTGTCGGCAAAATGAATACGCAGAAAATACAAAAATTATCTTTTGACTTTTACAATAACTTTTTTTAAATACATTTCTTGTGAGTTTCTGTAGGTAGAAAAGTTCTTAAGATACTACCCTAATCTTAACAGTACTAACGGTGAAAATATATTGCTTTCTGAATTCAAATTTTTTCTAATTAAAAACGGAAATCCTGTTGTGGGAACAACTTATGTTTTTGCTATATGCCCCATTTTTGTAACAACACTCAATAAGCGTTTCAAAAAAATTCTTCTCGGGATTTGCCATAAATTTGCTGCTTACGCTGAATAACCAAGTAAGCAAATATATCGAAGAAAAGAAGACATCTATAAGGGTAATTCAGTTCTTTACGTACACGTAAAGGAACCAAAAGCTTCCCCCAAAAAGATTATTTTCTAAAATAATGCACATTTCAACTGGACTCTGAAATACTACACTTTACTAGCATGAATCGTGCTTCAAAAACTCCGGTTTGCTACAGGATTATTCAAAAAGTAGAACGTTAGCACAATAAGTTTTATCAAACAGTTCATAGCGTTAAAACTGTAATTAAGGAGCGACTCATCTAAATTGAGACCGAAACTCAAAAATGGAATTTTGATAAGAATTGTGTTTTTACGCAGATTGCAAATATATAAATTTCATTGCGTTTAATATCTACTCACCAAAGGCTCCAGGCCTTAGAAGAAATGTGGGAATTTTGATGGATTAAGAGACTTTGAAAACAGGGAGCCTGATTTTCGAAAAAGGGAGAAACACCACCCAAAAGTCAATGAATCTTAATGTAAATCAGACCTTCAGATTCAGCGTATAAAAAAATGTAATTGTGGGGGTTATTTTAGCATATATGCAAAAATGTTTAATTTTTTGTTTTTGCCATAATAATTTCAACGGTTGCGTTTATTTTTTTTTTTTTTTTTTGTTTTTTTTTTTTTTTTTTTTTTTATAGTGTCCTTTTTAAGAGACCGTAAAGATTGGAGGGCAACTAAACCTCATCCCAAGACCTAATTTGTTTCGTATTTTGTTTTAAAATTTTATGATTTGAGATCAATTTGACAAAAAAATCATCTTCAACTACCTACAAACGTATAATACAGAAGTAGATTTAGTGTTAAAACCTTTAAACGATGAAGCGATGATTCTTCCTAGGAAGCATTCAGTTCAGAGAGAGAAGACATTCTGTTCAGAGATCAGAGAGAGAAGAAGGCAGGGTTGCCACCGGTGACACTTTAGTGTCACTTTTTTTTAAAGCGCACTTTTCGGGACACCTGACACTATTAGGACACTTTTTAGCAAAAGTGGCACTTTTTTGCTAAGCAGCACTATCTTACAAAAAAAGATTTTTTTCAGACAAAAAACCAGAAGGAAAACTGTCAATGTAGATCTGTATCGATATCCTTTTTCTGTCAGTTAAGATTCTTATCTCAACTCCGCGCGAGGCAACAGTGGATGCAAGAATCTTTCAGTGCGGTGAAAAACGTAAACTTGTTTGTCTCTAACTGTGTGTGAAAAATTGTTTTATTCTTGTTCTTATCACTGATAAGCGAAGGTCACCCAGTGATCTTCGGTACGTGGTGGAGAAGCCTTCAATGCGGTGGAGAAACCTTCAATTGTTTTCAGTTGTTTAGTTCAACTATTTTGTGTTGTTGCAATAATTTGTAGGCTCATAGACGATAAGCCAGTCAAGTGGTTTGCAATTCTTGAGTGGGTCCCAATACAATTTTTATGTTTTATTAGTTGAGGGTTGGCTACAATTCAAAGAAGAAAAGAGCAAGAAAAGCTAAGAGTGTACTTTTGCACCACTATGATAATAGCTGTTACTATGTTAACCAGTCACTGGGCCGGTGACTGTTTAACTTTACGCGTCTTTTCATCGATTTCCGTGACTGGAGCTCTCGAAGCCCAGTGACTGAAAAGCTCACTGGCGACATCACACAACGACTCAGCAACGCAAAAACATCCACTAAGCTGACTGGTATCCCACAAGAATATATAGTGACCTCTTCAGTGACTGGGCCAGTAACGCAAAAATGCGCTCTAACATTTCCGTTCATATTTTTCATAATTTTTCTTTCAACTCTTGGCAAGGGACAAATGTCATACATAACCATCATACTAAAAACAAAATTGATACCAAAACTTCCATTATCTTAAATCCTATGCAATCTTTAGTAAAATCACAATATAATTTCACTTTTTTTCTTTAAATTTATGTTAAATCATTACATAAATTGAATTTGGGCGCCCTTCCTCATTTTAGTTATTTCGTTCCCACTAATTTTTGAGTGCTTTCACGCTGATGCTCTAAATGCTCGTTTTTTATTATAAAGGTGCTTTCATATTGTTACTTAAAATGCTAGTTGACTGTTCCTATGCCCTAGTCCCTGGACACATCTTACAGAAAAATTTACTGGGAGTGGCGAGAGTTTTCGGATATAGCTGTCTTATTGTTTTTCCACTAGTTTTTGCCAAATAAACTATTTGAAAGAGTTAGTGTCTGAACCACTATTAGTTGTGTTTATCATAGGGTCATCAATTGCTACGATCTATGTTCGTTGCATTCTCTTCAGCATTTTCAGAGAAAAGAAAAGTTTCAAGAACCTTAATGCACTGTAATAATCCAGATAGTCCTTTTTATGGAAATACTGGATGAAAAACTCTCAATGTAAACGAGTATTGCTGTCCCTTTTTTTCCGTTTTCTCAAAAGAAAATAACTGAAGGTTTTTCCTCTTTTCTTTTCCGCTCCTTTTTCACGCTATGAACAAAGACCGCTCAGAAAAAAAGAGAAGAAAAAATTCTGTGGGACGAGTTCCCATTTTATACAGTAAGCACCATTTGTATTTTAGCGCGTTTTCAGGAGGGGGGGCTGGAAAGTTGACAAGAGTGGAAGTGCTGCGGAAAGCCGGAAATCAGCACCAACTAAGTGAAATCAAAATTTCCTTTTTATAGTTAATAGATGGCATTAGATCTGAGATTTCAGGTTGAATTAAAGATACGGGAAACCACGCGGGGGTGATCCCAAGCGGATTGGCTAATATTTTCAATTTGAAAAGCTTGTTGATATGAGCGCAAGCGACGCGAAGCGTTGCGAGCGGCAAATTTTTGGGAAATGACACTTTACATACAAAATTGACACTATTTTGCCACCCAAAGTAGCACCAAAAAAGCCGGCTGAGTGGCAACCCTGGAAGACGGCAAGTATTCAGTTTAGTCAATTAATATTGATAACTTGTGTCTTATGTTTCCCAAAATGTTTAAGATAGTTTATTTTTATAAATAAATAAAAGTTTGGTAAAATTCTACGGTACTGTTCTATTAGCTGTAAACCATGCAAGAATTGAATTTTTTTTAATTACAATTAAATAAAACAAAATAATACAAAAGTATCATAGTTTATAAACATTTTTTTGTTATATATTTGTACATTGGGGGCGGGGGGTAAAGCAAAGCATATATTAAATATGTAACCTAACCTAGGTACCTTCCCCCCCCCCTAAACCACAAAAAAAAACAAAGTTTAAATATTGTAAATGCAGTTAGAAACCACTGTTTACAATCCAATTCTCTGTTGAAAGAACCTGTTTGACTAGTTTATTTTATCATATATCTTGCATGGCTTACAGTTAATAGAATAGTACCAATTCTACTTTAGCTACTTTTGGCTATCTTGGAAAAGGGTTAGGTTAGGAAAATGAAACTTTCAGGGATGGGTCTACAGGCTAAAGTATGGGTACTTGTGTACTATCTGGAACACACACGAAAAGTGAAGTTTGGTTTATGCTAATGAAGTAAAACAAAAAAGGATAAAAATATAATAGTTTATAAACAAATTTCGGCTATATATTTGCACATTACGGAGGGAGATGGGGGGGGGGGGGGTAAAGCAAAGCATATATTAAATACCTAACAAACCTAGGTATCTTCCCCCCCCCTAAACCCAAAAAACAATAGTTTAAATAATGTAAACCCAATAACAAATCACACTTTACAATCCATTTCTCTATTGAAAGAAACCCGTTTCGAAAGAAACCCGCATCTTCCCAATATAATATAGCACATGTGTTCCAGATAGTACATAAGTACCAAAGTCTGTCCTGGGAAGGTATTTTGAAGTACCTACCACCACTCCTTCCTCTAGAGGGTCTTTAAATTTGCCTACATGACAGGTCTATACTTATTGACATTTGTACAAAACAACATTTTACGTTAATTTTCAGTTATCAGTTTCTTTTTCTCAAGGTTTAGTTCTGAAAATGCGATTCCTTTTATTTGAAAACAATTTTATTCAATATCAATGTTGTTTTTTTTTCTTCAAAATTTTGGAAATGTATTTAACTATCTTTAAGAACTTATAAATTGGAATTGGGTAAAGTTGTAAAGCTGAAAACAATTTTGTTGTACTTCATATAAGCAGAAGATCTATTTTGCAAAGTTTCAATTCTATAACACACAGATTTGATGAAGCGGCGAACAAGAGATTTGATGAGATCTGATGAGTAAGTCAAAGGTATTCAAAAAAGACAGAATTCATGGCATTATTATTGCAACCGTTCAGCTCTGGTGGTAGAAAAAAGGGCGGAAACCTTTCTTTTATTTGTGCCTCGATTTGATTTCATCTTCATTTCAGGTCCGTGTGTCAGTGTTTTCCTGATTGTAAGATATTTCTTACTCAAGTGTCTTCTGTCGGCCTGCTACTACCCCATTCATTTACTGATTTCCACCATGAAAAAAAGCAGCCGTTAAGAGGTGCCATACTTTCTGGGAGAAATTTTTTGTTGTAATTTTCTGTTCTTGTAAAATAAATGAGATTATTTTTTGGTATTTATTGACGCTTCAGAAAGGAGAAAGGGAAACTGAATCCTGAGAATTAGATTTTAGACCGTAGACCTAGGAAACTGAACAACGCTAGTGATGAAAATACAATAAGAGAACGGGAAATCCAGCAAACAAGATGGAAATTCAATAAGGATCTTAAAATCCAACATGTTGTTTTGTCAACAAATTGAAAATTCAATTCGGGTATGGGAATTCAACATTTAAGTTTCTCAACAAACTGGAAATTCCATAATGACCACGGAATTCCAAAATGGTCTCCAATATTTAATTTCAGCTATTGAAATTCCGATTTTGTTGTTGATAAACATCATAAACAATTTTTGTTAAAGCTCAAACAAATTTTTTTTTTACAGCGTGTGGATTTTGGGCTAGCATAACCTATAAAAGTGATTTTAAATGACTTACTTTAAAGCTATTGCTCTTATGTATGTGTTTTTTTTTCAATTTTACATTCTTAAGTGCGATATAGCAATAAAAAAAAACTTCTGGTGCCCCTTCTGTGGCAGCATAAGTTTTAAAATTCTGAAGTACAAAACAGGTATCATTGTAATAGTTATGTTCCAGAACCCATAACTGGAGGTTCACAGCCTCCCTTAGTAAGTTTCATAAATCGTCTGCTCATCAGTAAGCTACTGAAGCATTAGCGGGCTACCAAACCGTTGTAGATAGATGTTTAATGGCTCAAATATAAGCTATTGCTTATATTTACTAGGTTTTTAAAAATTCTACCATCTATTAGATTTCACAAATTTTAATGTTAACTATTTTCTGAGGAGAATTTGCAATGAATTCTTTGTCACGGTTGAAGCATTAGCTGCAACATAGTAAAGAGCGAACCACAGCGAATAGTAGTTAAAAGTTAAAAATGTTAAAACGGTCGTTTTTCCGTATTTATTCCAGACCTATCGGGTTAAAAGAAAAAAATATAGAGATAAATAATATCGAAATAAAAAGCTATGTCTTATATGAACGTGGTTTATATAAATTTCACCCTGTGAAAGTGCCATATGGCACGAAAAAAAGGCACTTTTTATGTCGTTTCACAAGGGGTGGGCCTAGCGGGTTACAAGCATATCATAGATAGATTTTTGATACCTTATATAAAAGAAATAGCTCATAATTACGTTTTTCCTATAAGTTTCACCATATTAAAGTTTCAAGTGGTACTAAAAACGACACTTTTTGTCCCATGTCTGAAATGGAAAAGCTAGGGCGAGTAGACTACCAGAAATTTTTAGAGTAACGTTTAGTGGCTCTTTTGAAAACTTTTGCTTATATCTATGTGCTTTTTATCAATTCTACCATTCATAAGTGAGATATAGCACTAAAAACAACATTTTTGGTGCCATTTCTCAATCGGAAAATCTTGGAAGCATAAAACGTTATCATTGTAATAATTGTGGGCCAAAACCCTTGAATGGAGGTTTGCAAGAACACCTCCTGCAACTTCCGCCTCCAGTCCCCCTTAATAAGCTACACAATTAAAGTCCTACAAACACCAATATATTAAATTATATTATTAGAGGCGTGGTTCTTTTAGTACAGCGCTAGACTTCAAATTACATTATCATGCGTTCGATTCCAGCTGGATATTTTTTCAATCATGGTTTGTCCCTTGTTATGATTACTTTTCAGATAATCCACTATTTTTGTAAGCGTGATGCACTCATTTTATAAGGCATATTCCGGGAAGGCAGATTTTAAACCTATTACTCATATCTACGTGCTTTTTATCAATTTTACCATAAAAAAGTGCCATATAGCACTAAAAACGGCACTTTTGGTACCACTTCTAAGTGGAAGAGTTCCGAAGCATAAAACGGCAACATTGCAACCGTCACGGTTCAAAGCCCGTAGCCCGAGATCTATGGAGGCCCCTCACATAAGGTTCCCCTCAAGATCCTCTTACTAATTTTAATAAATCAACTCGTCACATTAAAAGAAAAATATTATTTCGAATACAAATTAACTAAAGCTAAAAACTTTTCAACTAAACATCTACCAAAAATTAAGCTTGATTGAACAACAGTTTTGAATTGAACCTTCAAACTTCACTCTGTGATGAAGCCTGTGTACTAGTTCTAACGGCGGTAATTGAGGGGATGGGACGTCCTTAGCGTTGTTTCTGCATTAAATTTTAATCAAAAATTAACAAAGATTAATTTTAAAAACAAACTTTTTCCAAGGTGAGTACAGAGCAACATGGGCGCCCATATGGAGGGTGGGGGGCAGGGGGGTTCCCCCCTGGCTGAATGATGCTGCCTTATTTTTATATTTTTGTTCCGAGATTTCTATTATATAGCATTAAAAGTGCCAATTAGACGAGGTTTGCCCCTCCCCCCTGGAATTCAGCTTATGGGCGCCCATGCAGAGCAAAGTTGAAACTAAAAACGGACAAAAATTATTACTTCACAGCTTATTTAACATACATTAATATACCTAGTACAAATAAACGCACTAATTATGTTTCCCTATGCTTTTATGATTATACAAAACTAGCACTTTACTGAAAACACAAGATAATATAGGAGTTTTGGTACAGTAAAAGCAAACCAATTAAGGAAACTTTTTATAGAATCAAAATATTATCCATCCCTTTTAGGATCAATCCTTTTTAAGATAAAGCTTCAGGGAATCGATGATGTATATATATATATATATATATATATATATATATATATATATATATATATATATATATATATATATATATATATATATATATATATATATATATATATATATATTTTTTTTTTTTTTAAATAAACCCATTGTTACTTGTTACTTAAGATCAAGCAACAATCCATTTTAGGATTGTCTTTATTTTTTTATGTTTAATTTGGTATCACTTCTGCACAATGGCTCAGTTCAATGACTGGCTCTTGTTTTGGTTCTTAAAAAGACATGTCATCATTAGTTTGTACACAAGTTCGATGCAAACCCATCTTGATAGTATCAGGACTATAGACTAGCCTTAGAATTTGTATCTAAAATAAAAGTTCAAAATAGGGATAAAATCCTTTTTAAGACAGTGTATAGAAATTCACATAAATACCAGATATTTCGGTCACATATACAGTGACTGTTATCAGTAGTAAAAGTAGTTTTACTACTGATGACGGTCACTGTATATGTGACCGTCCTCAGTAGTAAAAGTAGTTTTACTACTGATGACGGTCACTGTATATGTGACCAAAATATCTGGTATTTTTGTGAATTTCTATACACTGTCTATTAAAAAGGATTTTATCCCTATTTTGAACTTTTATTTTATCGTCATAGAAAGGGGCAGTTTGGTCTCCGAAATTATCTACATCGAATTTGTATCATAGCTTGAAATTCACTCTTGTATAGAGAGAAATAATCGGATTTCCAGAGTTCATATTATATCTTATTTGATCTTCATTTCAAGTGATACTAAAGCATATTTCTTACAATTTAAGACTGTATATTACCCACTATTGGTATTATAGCTGGTGAGAGCAAAATGCTGCTTGAAAAATCAATCCAATATTTCTGTATGCTGTTCAATTACTTCGCGGTTATTAAAATATATTTAGTTTTACGCTTATGTTTTAAAGATAATTTTAATTGTATATTGAAAGTTACTAATGTCACAAATGGTGTGGGACTATGAAAAGCTTTATAGATTGGTATAGTGTTGTCAGGCTACACACTCACTTTTGACTCTTAAATCCATAATCCTGTTTTTTATACTTGACTTCTGTGTTTTTAGAACAGCGCTAGTTCATAAAAACAAAGGGAAACATAGTTAGTGCGTTTATTTGTACTGGTTAAATTAATATATATTAAATGGGCTGTGAATTAATAATTTTTGTCCGTTATAGGTTTCAACTTGGCTATTTACTTCCCTTGTAAAAACTTTTTTTTTAATTAATTGCATATAAAAGCCAACTACAGTAATAATACAACACAAAAAGAACCAGCATGCAAGCAAAAAAAAAAAAAAAGAAAATCACAGGGAACAAACCATTGCTTTTTGAAAAGTTAGACATCCCCATTGAGGCGTGAGAACACTAAGTAGAACTTCCAAATTTGATTGATGTTCATTGAGAGGCAGCGACGGATCATTGAAAACAAACACCTTTATCACTATATCAACTTCTTGACCCTTAGCCTGAGCAACCTTGAAGAATCGAGTACTCCCAAGACTTGAAAATAATAATCATATGTGATAAAAATGACATAACGGGTTAATAAAAGTGCACACAGCCATTTCTTTATGGGATGAGAGCCATAAGTACAAATCCTTGAAGTTTTCTATTTTATAGATTTTTATGGTTGACCAGTCTACAGTATTTCAAATATAAGTTCTAAGGAAACATAGCCTACAGTATTCTGTGTGCCTACGATGGCACAGTGGAGTGATCTCTGTTTTGAAGTTTGGGTCCTGGGGTTTAATCCGAATCGCCAGGAGGCCAATTGATGGACCTCTGTAGTCAATAAGCGTCGTTAATCAGTAGATTAAACAGTATTCTGCGTTGTTCTTTATAATCTTTTGGAAGACGAAACTGGATACACTGGAGGGGCGAGGGTATGGTACAAGAAAATATGTCTCTAGACCAGTTTTTTTCTATTCTTAAGGATAGTGTGTTTTTTTGTCACAACTTCAAATTCTTTTTCGTGATAATTAAAGAGGGGGCAGGGAGAGGGGAACATAAATCAATATCTCACTGAAAACAACCAAAAGTCTATAATCAGAAACCTATTTTGCAAAGATTCGTGGTTTTAAACTCAGTAGTGATGGACCTAATACTGTTATTGACCTTCAAGAACGTTTCCCAGAAATATTTTGTTTTTACTTAGATATGCTTTAACTATGGACCCTCAATCATTTTTTCGGGGAGGTATCAATTTCTGTGATTTGTTTCACATTCCTGATGTCTGCTTTGATTTTGACTTGACTGTCTATTCTATTATCTGCTCCTTTAAGGATTCATTCATTGATATATTGCAGTATCTGTTACATCTATATTTAATCAAGCCTAGAATCTTTTGAATATCATTTTCAAGCAAATTAGAGATATAAAAATTTAGCATCCAATATATTTTAGTCTTTACTTATAAAAATACACAAATTAAAGAAAAAAAAAATGGGGCTTTGGGTCAATTTTGGAAAAAGAAAGTTCCTAGTTTTTCTATGTGTAAGGGTCCATTAACCCCAACACCTAACAGACATACATTTCAAGCTAGTCAGTGCATTTTTGAACAAACATATACTTAGAAGACAAAAAGTTTCGGCACTCTCATCCCCTTCTCTAAATAGCATATTTGAAGTCCCATGGCCCTCCCCAAACACTCCCTGTAAGTTTTAACTTGGTCTATCGAGTTGTTCCCAGCTATTGCAGATACACTATTTGAAAGACCCGAGTAAATATACTGTCTTTTTATTTATTTCATTACTTCACCATGACTAGATTCAAAATTACACTGGGGCAAATAGCATAAATTGTTTTTAAGCCGACCCAAGACATATTTCTTGGCCCCCCCATTCTCTACCTTTAAATAAAAATGTGAAGTCCTGTAGCCACCTTCTATGCCAACAATACAAAAAGTTTGGATTTTGCATATGCACTTGATTACCCTCATATATAGTTTCTTTCAGTTTGCCTCTCTCCCGCGCCCCAAGAGGTCACTTGGACCCCTGATACTACCTTAAAATTCCAACTTAAGACTTCAAGCAACTCCTAAGACATTGCAGATTTTATGTTTTGATAACGTGATACTAAATATTGTCTACTGATTTACTTTGCTACTTAGACATGAAAAGTTGTCAGAAGATTTGAGACAAAATAAATTCATCCCTTTTCCATCCCCTCTCTCAAGTTAAAATTTGATCTCCACATACTCCTCGCCAAAAACAAAGAAAACCTCGGAAAGTTTCTACTCGATTTCCCATTATATTGCACATAGCACATGTTATTTAAATAACATGGAAGCCCCTAGTGTCTTTTAATTTACCTTTCTACTTGACCATGAACTGATTCTAAGTCTTACAGTGGTTTATAGCATAAAAATATTTAGGTTGACAGGAGACAAAACCTATTCAGCCCCTCCTTCTAGCAAAAAGTTCAAATGTGCTCCCCCCTCCTCATCTTTCTTCAATAGTTCCTGAAAGTTTAAAGACAATCGTAAAAGCTGTTCCACATATTTTTCAGATATTGTAATGATTATCCTGGATAGACAAAGCATCTTTTTGTTTACATCTATCCTCACTCCCAAGTCGCAATTAAATGTCTTCTTGCCCACAAATCCTCCTTGACAGTTTTAGCTTGATACCTTAAGCCATTCCCAAAATATTGCAGATACACAATTTCCACAGCCTGGAAGCACATAGCGTCTTTTGATTTACCTTTCTACTTTACTGTGCATAGATGTAATGCAAAACCTTAGTCAAGTCTTCTTGCCACCACCTACGCCCTATCCACAACAATATATAGCAGTTTTATCTTGGTCCCAAAGCCTACAGAGACTTGTTCTACAGAGACTTTGAAAAAACATATGAACATACCATCTTATGATTTACTAAGGTACATGTGTGGTTTTCAAGGTATACCATTAGGAATCTCTGAGAATCTTAGCCTAATGAACAGTCTCTAATAACTCCTAGATGAACAGATAACCAGACCAAACATAGCCACTGTTTCTACTGAAACCTACTTGCTAACAACAGGTAATTTATATAATTTAGGGCCACTGCATCTATGGCTGTTGGAGTAATGTTGATCATGGAGACCTTTCAATATTCAGGGGGTGTCAAAAATGCCTCTTTTATATTTTCATTAAAAGAAATTGAAAAAAGCAATAATATGTCCCCCTCCCCTTTCCTAGGTTTTGAAAAACATTACCTTGCCCCTACAAACCACACCATCCAGGGATAACTACCCTGGTTACACCCCATTCCTTCAAGGGACGGCTCTGTCATCATTGGACACCTCTTTCAATGCTTCTGAACAATATAGCTACCACAGGATTTTGATCAGATGTCTTGGTGGATTACAATGGGACTGGGTAGCAGAAGAAGCCAAGAAAGAGCAACTCATAATCCTAAAATTCCTTTTGAACGTTAGAAAGGGCACTAAAACCTGCAACTGCAAATTGAATGAGTCCCGTGGAAAGTTTCTATGACAAGCATTTCCATATGATGTGGCTTGTTAAAGAAAAAATCAATAAATACAAAATAATACATTGGAGACAAATAGTTTTATATTTGGACAGTGCTAGATATGTCACTCTGATACAAGAAATTTATTCCGAAATGAAAACAAACTTCAGCAATAAAACTAAAAATACAGATCAGGTTGGAGGACTATCTGAGGGTTATCCTGAATATGCGTGGGGATGCCCCCTCCACTTAATCCTTCCTACCCATTAATTTAAGACTCTTTAAGAACACTGCCTCATTTCAATACATTTTTTTATAAGATTATTTTTTTTCTTTCTTGATACAAGGAAGGCAACCACCCCCCTATAGATATCCTCTTTACAATAAAGTTTTTTTTTGTCAAAACGCTTTAATTTTGACAGAAAGAACTTTCCTGTTTCCTGAAATTATACAGAAGACATCACCCCCTCTTATACATATTCCACACTATCCCAAATGTACACTTCCCAATAAGGAAAGATCAGAGGGTGAGTCCTCTGTCCCCTATTTGTTTATTTGATGTGTCTCTCAGGGGATCTTAAAAAATTTAGCCCACAAACGCACTTTTAAGGCTTTAGGAGTTGTCTTCTCCCCCCCTCACCACAAAAGACTGAGTGACCTGACCCTTCATATCTAGAGTGAATTTAAATCCTACTAGAGGCTACAACTATTATTTAGAGCATTGATTAATTTTTTAAGATCTTTTTTCCAGAGAGAAAACCTTAAAAAGTTTGCTAATACTGAAATATAATATTGTAAATCAAATAACTACCCTAGATCAGATAATAGCTAGCTCATAATTGATTCATATGATGTACTATTCCTTAATGAATTACTTGATAATGAAGTATTGAGGAAATACTTCAATCTTGTCTCAAAACTATTCACCGAAGATATTCAGAAATACCTTAATCATTCTAAACTTCAGAAGTCAGAAATGTTCAGTGCTGAAGAAGGATATCAGTGAAGAACAGACTGGAAACTAGTTGTAGCATCTTCAAGCACTCTCTGAGATGCTCCCTGAATTTCTAGCTGCAGGCCACAACCTGTATAAAAAGCCAGTGAGAATATTTCTTCAGTAAATGGAATAGCTGAAAAAAAGTAACCAAGGCTGTATAAAGACATCACTGATGGTTTTTGATTTAAACAATCAATACATTTGGGGCTGGGCTCTCTCCCGACTTAGTAATTCATTAAGTACCGATGAGGTTGCTGAAAACAAGCTGGGACTCACGAGAGGAAATAGAATGAGTGAGAAACAAAGGTTGATCTGGACAATGTTAATACCAGTGCGAGCCGAAATTAATGAGCTTATGCAGTCACACACCAGCCTTGAGTACATGTCATCTGACCAGTACGTTTCTGCAAGACCAGATCAGATAGAAAGAGATAGAAAGGAAGTAAAGGCTTTAGTAGCTTTTTTATGCAGTCCTGTCCATAC
The DNA here is from genome assembly GCF_049724085.1 of Artemia sp. Qi Xiang Cuo. Taxonomy (NCBI): domain Eukaryota; kingdom Metazoa; phylum Arthropoda; class Branchiopoda; order Anostraca; family Artemiidae; genus Artemia; species Artemia sp. Qi Xiang Cuo. Next base: position 85,638,332 of record NC_142797.1, read on the forward strand.
AATAACTGCACTCAATTGCGCAAGTTATTGAATGGTATGACAGCAGCAAGGGATGTCAACACGGATGTAGCAAAGGCAATAGAAATATAAAATATGAAGTGAATGGACGACGCCGATGCCAATCACTACATCTTCAATCATAAAAGCAAAGCGATTATGATGGCCTATCAAGGCAACATTTCCAAAGCTGACAGTGAAGACATACAAATTGAAGCAAGTCTTCTGTTCCAACGTCTTGCAGTAGCAGCACCTAAACCTGGAGGGTATATGGAAGAATCTCTCAGATTTCAATTCTCAAGCTATCCTACAACCCTTTTCGAATCCTCAAGCCTGCCGTGACATCCAGATAAAGCAGAGTTAGCAAAAGCTATTTGGAAATTATTAAAGGCAGAACCTGTGAATGTCCTATCAAAAGAGCCAGAAAAATATGTGATTGATGGCTGCTCCAGCATATTTCATGGAAAACAGGGAAGACTTTTGAACAGATTTGCAACAGTTACGTTTCATTCATGACTAATAAGTATTCAAATGGTTCCATCATCTTTGATGGTTAAACTTCTGGTCTGTCTACCAAAGATGTTAATCAAGTTAGACAAAAAAATAGTAGGCTATCCAGTGACCCACAGTAGATTTGATATGGATTATGAAGCTGCAAATGACGGAGGAGGACTTCTTGTGGAATCCCAACAATAAGCAGAACATTATTTGATCTATTGGTAAGAAGCTTGTCCAAGCCAATCTCACCGTCTTCCATGCAAAGAGAGATGCAGACATTCTGATTGCACTGACAGGTGTTGACGCCGACAAGGAAGGGGTAACCACTGTAGTCGAGAACGACACTGATTTATTAATCCTTCTCCTCTATGCTTCGTTCAGTTACGTATTGCTACTTAAAATAGGACATAACTTAAGGCGTAAAAACTTTTGAAAAATCAATTATATATATTTAATTTTATATCTAAAAATAATTTCAAATCAATTTGAAAAAAAAGTATAACCTATAGTTCTGACTAAGATATTAGCCACAAAAACAGGATTTCCAATCAGTTACAAAATAACAAAACATAATAAAATCAATATTTTATACATTTAAAGCTTGGATATATAATACTATATAAATGTAAGCAAAGCATAACAGCTATCCGATAGAGTTTGAAAAAATAATGAAGTAAAATTTGGCCACTCTCTGTCACTATGAATATATTTAGCAAACAAAACCTAGACACACACTGTCTTAAGACAGGAACAAAGTTGGTAAAGATTTAGAACCAACTGTTCCGTAAAAACGATTATTTAAATTTAATGAAAAGGAAAATATTTACAAAAGCAAAAAACATTTTTGAATGCAAAGAAGGGGCTTTAAGGTTAAAAAAAAAAGAAAAAAAATTACATACAATATTTGCGAAAAAATTTCATAGTGTAATATTTAGTTTCGATATTATAACTTTGATTTGTTACGTGCAGGATTCAGAAGCAGAACTGCTTAGCTTTTTTTTTAAATAAACTATAGATCCCAGGTAAAGAGTTAGTTTTCGTATTTTTATATTCTCTCTTCTTATTTCTAGATATATTAAGCCTTGGTCAACATAAGAATTTGCAGTTATCACTTTTGAATTATACTATTCAGTCTCGAGCGAATTATTTTTATAATTCACAAATTCTTGTCCCCCCCCACCCCCAACCACTGGCTTCGTCTTTGGCTCGGTTTGGTACAAATAGCCAGTCGATGGTCGCTGGTGTATTCACCACAGTCAATGGTATGAACAAAGCTAGATCTTCTATGAGATTTTAAATCCACTTAATAGAAAATAAGCTTGAACTACACACTATAAATTTGAAAGTCTGAAGTTCCCCTCTGTTTTAAAGAAAACGTAACAGAACATAGGATTTACCGTTGATGACGGGGTCTTCTCAAATTATTTAATAGTTTCGTAGCATAGGATTGGGACTTTGACCAGCCAGGGTAGCCTCCATTGCCCTTTAGTCCCTATTAGACTAGGAGTTGCCATATTTTGAGGTTGCTTTTATTTTTCCCCTTTGATTTATCATATGTACTTTTTTCTCAGTTCATAAATTTTTCCATCAATAGGTGATATTCTGTTCAAGCATAGTTCAAGCACTGTTGGCTCTATTTGAATATTTGTGCTTGTTTGTTAAGTGAATGCCTGGAAAATTTGTGAGCAGAGCGCACCTTAAAAAGTCAAAATTACGTAGCTTTTATATTGGCTATAAACTACTTGATTTTTAGGCACTGGTATATCTATATACTTTATGTTGCCAGTAAAGCCAACCAATCATACATATTCTGCCCGTGGGAAATCTAATTCATCTCATTTTTCTCTATACGATCTTAAAAACAATTGGAATCTTGCCCAACGATGTTTTTGAATCAATACATAAAATACAGACACAATAAGTAGAAAAGATCTAGAATTTTTACTTCGTAGTCATTGCACTGTCTATTAAAGATATAGCTAAGGTACAATATCGTATCTCTAAATGTAAAAGCACTTAATTTTTTGAGATATAAAAGCAATTCAAAATCATCAAATAAAATTTAGCTATAAAGGTGGCACTAAAACCACTTATATAATCCATGGAAAGTCGGCAACCCAAAAAGCATCGACCCAACTGTCATGCAACATCAGAGTTGTCAAATCAAAGCAAAAAACACACAGCGATATGCACTTTATAATGTCACATTCACACAACTTAACACCTGACTGTATTATCATAAAAGAATTCCTTTCTAAATGGATTAGTCTATATCCCCCAATCATGCTCTAAAAGCACTTGGACAAAGGAGGCACTTGCCCCAAGAGCAGAAATTTTAAGGGAACAAATTTTAAATAAATAGTCTAACATGACCCATGTCGGTACACAGAAACACGGGTGTTTTTTTAAATATGGGAAACAAAAAATAATAATGCTTCACTTGGTTTGATTACTATGATATACAATATACGTTTTTGTTCCGACCTTAAAATCGAATTAAAATCAATTGTTTTGCTGGCATCAAGACCTGGCTAATTGCAGAGAAGGCTAAAACAAATAGTCCGAGTGATTGAAAGGCAAATATAGGATAAGCCCTTTTTAGGATTGTATAAAAATAATGTCATTCCATTTGTTGATAGATAAGTTTATCTGTCATCCATTCATAGGTCATTCCTAGGGCAGAACTAACGTGGATAGTCATAGAATTAAGAGATGAAAGATTGGATTGATTTTGGGTTGCCGCGTGACGGACAATGTCCACTGGACTTGTATTTATAATCATTTTTTAATTTCATTTTTCTTAAAACAAAGTAGAGGGTGCAGTTGGCAGTAATTACAAGCAATAGACCCCGAAATTTCTGATCAGAATTTTCTCTCGGGAGCAAGAGAGGCCAAACCACCCCTGTATAGATTTTACCCATGTCGGTTCAAAGAAACATTGGTATTTTTTTTATGAGTATGGAAACAATAAATAATAATAATTTCACTTGCTGTGATTACAATGATATACATTTTAAGTTTTTGTTCTGACCTTAAGTGTTGGCACCACTAATATTT